>NC_068356.1:110922518-111147518 GCF_020536995.1 Dreissena polymorpha | reverse complement strand
AAACTGCCAGGAAATTCCGGTTCTCTTCTGAAACGGTTGGTCGTGCGGATGCAGCTGCGCAATGCATTAGATACTAAACCCATAATCAAACTTTAAATATATCGTTCATAGAACTGCTGCAAACATGCTTTGCCTCTGACACTTAGTATATCTTCGTTTTAACAAATGATATAACCTTCTCACACTTCTCTCACACACCCCCTTACTTTTACGGTAATTATGAGTTATAACTTTGCTGCATGTTGATTCACACAAAAGCTCTATTCCCTTATAGTGCAGTCGATTATTTTCAATCGAATAAAACCCCTTGTATCTTTGAAATCTTCGCAGTGTATATCGTTTTAAGGGTGTCCTTTCAGCAACCATTACATGATACGTCCCGTCCGATACCACTTCGAACATTATCCTATACTCTGTATCGGACATTAGCCCACACGTCCTCCAGCCCTTTGTTAGCGCCATCACAATCGGCAACAGCAAACATATCAACCTGAAATACATCAATCAAATAACAACAATAAACTAAAACTCTGTTAACAGTTATATTATCTTATTGCTTTTACTAATATGTTTCATCGACGTTAAACTGTTGTAATATTTTAAGAATACCTTTTTTTATGAAAAATCGCAAATTACGGGAATTTCAATCTTTATTATAAGACCTTAATCGAAAAGCAATAGAGCTCACTGTTGACCAAGGTTGACATGAAAGTACACTGTATGACATTATTCCAATTAAAACGTTATGGTTACGACGTCATTTCCCTTGACCTGAAACGGCCGATTATATGAGACCTTAGTTGTGCGTTTCCTGATTCCATAGCAAACGAAACATATTTTCCCCATGCGGTCGCACATTAAATAAGCATTTGGTAATACGATGGATAGACACAGTGTCAAGTAAATTTGTCAAGTACTTTGATAATGATTGAAACAATCTAGATGCTTTGGGGCTGACCCTCTTACCCCGTTATCTCAACATTTTACAGTACATGTTGTATTGTTTAAATTAATTTATCGCAAGTCACGCGCACTGAGTTAAAGGAAAAATTTCAACGGCACGTGCGCTTCTTTAAATTAGCCAATGTAAAAGACTCGACAGTATTCAGTTCGGTGGCAGCATTATACTGTTCCGACAAACTCATTTAGAGTAATCGCCCTCTAACGCTCGCGATACGTTATTTGGCGACGTCGACGGCTTTTGATCTGACGTCATGGATGTCGCAAAATTGCCGCTAGAAAATTGAATAATTACAAAATATGCTATCAGTAATTAAAATATATTTCGCCACAGAAAAGTGATACTTCACCGTGGAAAAGGCAGGCGATGCAAAGACGATCCTTTTCTGAATTTAAGATTTCTCATTTTCGCACATAAACTTTATTAGAGTATGTTGAATCCAAATAGGAAATACATAATGAAATCGGTCATGGTCTCGATGTTTTAAGGAAAATACTAGTTGAGACAATCATTCGTATTTTTCTGTTACACATACTTTTCATGTTAAATGCATTTTATAATTATAGTTAAACCATTTAGTAAAAAGACGTTATTTATGTACCATTTTGAATATTTCGTTTAAAGACTATTGGCAAAGTCTTAATGATACAAGAAAATGAACAACCAATAATATTGCACCCGTGTTCTACGTTTTGAAGGAATTTAATATTCGCCTCCGACAACAACAAGTAATTGTAAGCGTCATTTTTTTCGTTATCGCCTTTCAAAATTAAAATATCTTCTTTAACATTAAAAAAAAGTCAAATTTCATCAACAAAGTTTACTTAATGTATATGACTTTGCAAAGCTTTTTATGAAATCAGAGTATATAAAGGTATACTATAGTTACCATGGTATTATCACACGAGCGATCGTGGTATATTTATGCCCAACTAAAATCAAACATACAAAATAATTACCTAAAAATCAGCATCGCTGTCTTCATGGTTCTTTCTCTAGTAAGTGTGCCAAAATGAAATCCCAGATAACTCTACTGTTGGATAAGATACTTCATCCAATTAAATTTAATAATCGCGAATCGTGTTTGCATCTTGTAGAAACATGTCTAAACTAAATGTCAACCGGATGGACGATCTCATTTTAACGCTGGGTATGCGGATACTTTGATAACAGGTGGCAATTCGATTCCAGATAACAACAAAAGCCACGCGCGAGAGGTAAGTTCATCAGTTGTTTTGAAGTTATATTATAAAGATTAGTTTTTTAGACAAGGCGCATGGTCGAGTTTATAAATGGTGTATCCTTTTCTATTGCGAAGAACAAAATCACGGAAGAATGGTAGATTTGTCCCCCAAAATATCGAAAATTCGGTCGAAAAACAGCATCAACTGGATGAACAGTAAACATTTCAACAAAATAAAACTACTTAGAAATATTGCAAGAAATTGTTTGATATACCAGTATGTAGAGTAATAACTGTGCTTCAAATGCTTAAATTTTGATAGTATTCAATGAAATATAAACGAAGATAGAGCATGTTTTAATAGGTAGTATTCATGAAGTTGCGGATCGTGTGGATCAACACGACTGTGTTCAATTGAACTTATAGCAGGACTCTAGATGAGGGTAGCAAGGGGTCTTACAGCGGTCAATACTCCTCGTAAAATCCTTTCTCATTGGTGCCCATTAGAATCGCATCATGAAGACGATACGAATGCGTAGCCACAAAATTTAAAATAGATTGGAAAACACCCTTTATATTGAGCTCTACTTATAGGAAGCACATCCCTTTACACTTCACTTTCCATTTTACTATCATATTACAAAGGGATAAGAACATGTTTCGGTAATTCGTTGTTAATTTAAGTCAGTACATATATTTTTATGTATTGCCTGCTTACTATAGCAGTATTTCACAGCGATTTCTGCATTTCTGATTCACTAAATAGAGTGTGTTATATCTGGTAAAAAGTGTCGAGTTATCTGGAATCGAAGTGCCATTGTCTTTGAGGTGATCGGTAAAAGAAGTGTCCATGAAAATTTGGCATCCGATTCTTAAAACATTTGAATTTCCTCAAATACGTTATTTAACTAAAATTTAACATGATGTAACATTAATGGACATATTGATCTTTTTTTTCGATTTGTTGGCATGTTCTTGATTTATTTCCAAGTATTTTTTATTTTGTTGAAATACGTACTGATCATCGAATTCATGATGATTATCGATGAAATTTCATTTCTTTTTTTTATAATCCACTGTTTTTTCACGACTTTCTTGCTCCGCAATACAAAGTACTATACCATTAATCGACCAAACAATGTTACGTGTCTGAAAACCAAATGAACAGAACATAAATGCACAAAAAGCTGAAGATTTCAACTCTCGCGCGTGGCTATTGTTGTTATGTGGTATCAAAGTGCCATCTGTTATCAAAGTATCCACATACCCGGCGTGATTTTGCTGCCATTTATTTAATTAAATTGAAAATTGTCTATTAAAATGATTGTTAGCAATAAGACTTTCGTACTGTGGCTGTCATCTGAACATCTGTACATTTGTGATGTCATTTTTGTGACATCAAAGCAGATGCGGGTTCAGGGTTTTCGAATACGGGGAGGGGCTTAGATGTCAAGTTTTACATGGGGTGGGTACTTTACTGAAAAATTGTTAACACTAAAACGGTTGATAGTAGTTTATGCTATCCAATTCCATCGCCGAAGGCCTTTTTTTGTTAAGCAACCTTTGGCATTCGATTTTAAGGCCCAAATATGCACATTTTAATTTTAAAAAATCTAGGCTGATTTTAGGTGTGGGGGGGGGACGCACGCCGCTTCCGCCCTCCTAAATCCGCCCGTGCAAAAATTCGAAAACGTTCAGGGGAGCACATAAACGAAATATTTGTTTGACAACTGTGATGATTTGAATATAATCTGGTAAAATTAACATATTCAAAAAATGACATATTCCGATTTCTATAACGAATTGTCGTTTGTATCTTATTTTTGTCAATGACAATAGTAATGTGTCGTTAAAGAGACTTTTTTCAGCTACTGAACTTATCTTATCGCCGTACAACAATATTGAATTGACACAGACCTTAGTGCAAGCCTTTCTTCAAATTTAGGTTGGAAAATCGTACATCTTGTTCAGTTAACTGGTAATTACGACCGACAAGGAGTCCTTGTCATTTGAGACTGATTACTGACGTTGGGTGTAAAGCCGTTCACACAGTAAAGTGAGCTGTAATCGGCGATAATTTGATTATGGGTTTAGTATCTAATGCATTGCGTAGCTGCATCCGCACGACCAACCGTTTCAGTAGAGAACCCGTATTTCCTGGCAGTTTTCATAGAAAGGCATTGTCCTTTGCCGGCCCCACAATAAGCCAAAGAGCTGAGCAGGTACCGTTGCGATTGACGATTCTACCAAAGAATATTCGCCTTTTATCGCTTATTCAAAGATGGAAAAGTTGTCAGTCTCCAGCAGATAAACCAAAGGATTCACATTTTGTTTTACCCAGACGGTTCCTGAAAGACTGACCTTATGTAACCAAACTTGTCGAAACGGCCTCAAACCCAAAGCAAAACTTACGGGCACCTCGTTTTTCCGATTTCCGATCAATTCAAAACAAGGATTTTTGTCATTTTGAATAAAACTTAAGGTTTTTGGTCGAAAATGAATAAATATGACCGCTTCGGTCGATCTTCACCGCAGCTGACATTTGTGGACAATACTGACCACAACTGACCATTTCGGACAATACTAACTAAAATCTGAGCATTCTGGTGGAAATCGACCCAAAGAACCCCGTCGGGTAATCTAGATCTAACCTTAAAGTTTTAGTCATTTTTATTTCACCATTTCATTTTTAACATGACTTACAAAGGTGTGCGACATTTGTCGTTAATGTTGCGACATATATCGGCAGTTGAAATTTTTGCGACAGTTATCGTTTAAGTTGCGACATATATCGTCAGTAGGATTTGCGACATATATCGGTCCTTGCGACATTTATCGTCAACATTGCGAAAAATCTCGTAGCCTGCGACATATAAAAATAAATATGACCGCTTCGGTCGATCTTACGCAGCTGACATTTGTGGACAATACTGACCACAACTGACCATTTCGGACAATACTCACTAAAATCTGAGCATTCTGGTGGAAATCGACCCAAAGAACCCCGTCGGGTAATCTAGATCTAACCTTAAAGTTTTAGTCATTTTTACTTCACCATTTCATTTTTAACATGACTTACAAAGGTGTGCGACATTTGTCGTTAATGTTGCGACATATATCGGCAGTTGAAATTTTTGCGACAGTTATCGTTTAAGTTGCGACATATATCGTCAGTAGGATTTGCGACATATATCGGTCCTTGCGACATTTATCGTCAACGTTGCGACAAATCTCGTAGCCTGCGACATATAACGGCGATGCGACATTTAACGGCGCTACAACGAGTATTGATTAAATGTTGAGTATTTGGTTAAATATTGTTTTCACTCGGATTAGTTTTTATCCCCACGCTTTTTGAATAGCGTGGGGATATTGTGGTTATCTCCGCCGTCTGTCTGTCTGTCTGTCTGTCTGTCTGTCTGTCTGTCTGTCTGTCTGTCTGTCTGTCTGTCTGTCTGTCTGTCTGTCTGTCTGTCTGTCTGTCCGTCTTTCCGTCCGTCCGTCCGTCAGTCCGTCCGTCTGTCTGTCTGTCCTTCCGTCCTGGCCACTATCTCCTCCTACACTAAAAGCACTAAAAACTTGAAACTTACACACATGGTAGCTATGAGCATATGTGCGACCCTGCACTATTTGGAATTTTGATCTGGCCCCTGGGTCAAAAGTTATAGGGGTTGGGGTGGGGCCAGGTCAGAGATTTTCACTCATGTGTATGCCCCCAGTATGGTGCATTGGTCATAACTTTTGCAATATTGAAGATAGCAACTTGATATTTGGCATGCATGTGTATCTCATGGAGCTGCACATTTTGAGTGGTGAAAGGTCAAGGTCATCGTTCAAGTTCAAAGGTACAAAAAACAAATCAAAGGGAAGTAATAAGCTTTAAAGGGAGGTAAGTAATCAACCTGCCAAATGATACTTTTTTTACAAATAAATCAAAGCGGCGCAGGATGGGACATTGTGTTTTTGACAAACTCAATAGGTAAAAAAACAAATCCAAGGGAAGTAAAAAGCTTTAAAGGGAGGTAAGTAATGAACATGCCAAATTATATGTATTTTTTTAAATAAATCAAAGCGGCGCATGAGAGGACATTGTGTTTTTTACAAACACATCTCTTGTTATATGTTATTTTACATTAACGTCTTCATTTCTACACAGATTCACTTCCAATTAATACTGAACATCTCTTATGACAATACGGTCAATCTCAACTATGCATGGCCCCATTTATATATCAAAGTTCCGACTGGTTTAAGAAAAAAAATATGGGTACTTTGGATAATATTTTTATGTTCCATGGTGTAATAAATCATTTGTAACAGAATAATTAGAAGTTATATGTTGCCTATGTGAACTACAATAAAGCGTCATAGTTTTTGGTGAGGGATATTATTTGGTACAAACTAATTTAATTAATGTAAGAGGTAACATGATTAACATAATAAAAGCTATGTATATGCATGTATAATCTAGGGTAAAGATGGGAAATGTTATAAGCAAAGAAGAATCATTGTGCTTTATTGGGGTACGGCAAGGGGAATCACTCTCACCTGTTCTATTATCGATATATATGTATTTAAATAATATAGAATAATACTATATGAAGCACGGTTTTAATGGCATATATTTGTGTATATTTAACTAATTTTTATATCTTCATGCGAATAATTTTGTTATAATGGCAGAAACTAAGGATGAGCAGAAAAAGGGTCTGTTATTATTAGAACAGTACTGTGATAGATGGAAGCTAAATGTAAATTCTTCAAAGACAAAAACAACGATTTTTAAGAAAGGTGGTAGATTAAGAAAAAACAACAACTTTAACAAGAAATATCTTTAAGAAAGATATACGGCGTAAATAGTTTAATGAATGAGATCAAGTATAGCGAATGTCTTTTTCTGTGCAGTTCTTAGCTGCATCACACGCAGTACGGGATGTCACGGGGAGTTTTCGCGGCTTATTTTACATTATAACATATTGCTGGTCATACACCTATAGATACAAAACAGAAAACCAAAAGAAGAATGGAAGTGAAATTTAAACATATGAGTCAACCAGCCACACGAGAAGTATCCGTATTTATAGGCGCGTTCTTCGAACAAACCTGTTTTAGTGGTTTGTCGGGCATTGCTATTTGATTCGATTATTAACAGTATCAATTATCATCGTGCTAATGCTTAAAGTGATATTATAGGCATTTTGCACTGTTGAATTGAGCTGAAAAGAATTAACAGGTCAAAATAGTTAGTTAAAATGTGGTTACTGATTAATTATCTGCAACTCACCTTGCTACCAGTTGTTTATAAAAATATATTTTATATTCGATATTCTTACGTGACCCACCCAGTCCTGTAAGCTGAAATGATCCGTAAAACAATTTCGTGTCTTTGTGTCGTATGAACAAATCTGCACTAAAACTAAATTTAGGTTCAACTCGTAAACGCATGATCAGTTGTCAAACGAAAGTACGGTTGATATTCAAATGCATTATTTTTCTCTTTCTGGTATATTGTTTTAGTATGATGATGCTGCATTAATTAATATAAGTGTATATGAAGTAGAAACATCAAAAATAATCAACGGTTGCGATAGACACCTATAAACTGTTACATGCTCATAATATCACTTTAGTACATTAGGCAATATGGACGAATAATTATTGTTAAATTTATCAACAATAATATTTATCATTGTATTGTTGAAAACACATTAAGAATCTATTATTTACATACCATAATTATATTGCTGAATATCTTCATTTAACATATTTCTGGTCTAAAGAAAATTCCAGGTCACCTAGTTCACGGATAGCGTCTTTATTATATAACGATTATTTTACTGGCCGCCAACTCCGGTGATGACCTGTATATAAACTCTGAATGTCCGCGAATTGACCCGATATACCTCGCGGGTTGAAATGCAATGCTTTAAAGTGAGGCCTCGCTTCCATTGCTCTTTATACTTTTACATGTTAACATGTTGACAGGAATAAGGAAGTAAGTACTAAATATGAGAACATAGCCGTTTAAGTATAAACGCTCTTGCGCTGGTAATACTCTGAAAATAAAAGGTGTACGCACAAACTGTATTGATGTCGAGAATTGAGTGTAAAACTGTTCTATCTATTAAGCCTTTTCATTCGAGATAAAATTGTTTCATACAGTAAAACAGTGTTACAAAGACGCGGATATGTTTCCAATGTTCTGGTGGTATACTCAAATCAGCCAATGGAATAAATGAAGTGTATTCATTCGTACCTAGCCGCGGGAAATTTTATTGGAATTTTATTGGACACTTACAAAGGTCAGGCTAAGGTGAAAAGCTGGCTTATGCAGCTTACGCCGAAAAAAAAGATGACCTATTAGAAATTTTCTGTACTTTTTCTTAGCGCCCTACCGGTGAAATCGGAGGGGACTTATGGTTTGCACTCTGTCTGTCTGTCAGTTAGTCAGTCAGTCAGTCAGTCAGTCAGGCTGTCACACTTTACTTACTGAATCCTGCGATATTTTTAAAAGTTATTCATATTTGTTCATGAAACTTTAAACATGGAAATATGGCAATATGAAGATTATGCACGCCATTTCATTTTGCTCTTACGTCAAGAATTCTGGTTGCTATGGCAACAAATAAACTAGAAATATTGCTGAAAATGGCGGAGTTTCACCGGTAGGGGACTTTTATTGCTTGGCAATAGTCTTGTTTAGGTATGTTTTTACCGCTAGAGGATCTTTAACATCAAACTTTGAAACCTTTGCAGGTCAGGCATTAAAGGCAATTTATAAACTAGACTCATGTATGTTAAAATCCTTCAATATATGTTAAATTTAAACTTTACTTATTTGATAAGCTCATATTTCCTAGTTTGCATTATGGTTCTGTGGTGTGGTGATTAAACAAAAGAAGTCATTACAAAAAATTGCAAACGAATACTGAATGTAAAGAAACAGAATTACAATCATTTTGTTTATGGTGAACTAGAAAGAACTTCTCTCCGTACGATAACTGTAGTGTAACTGTATGCTCGAAGATGAGTATTACTTTGTTATTGTCCCCTACCGGTGAAACCGGTGGGGACTTATGGTTTGCGCTATGTCTGTCAGTCTGTCAGTCTTTCACACTTTTCTTGATCCTGCGATAATTTTAAAAGTTCTTCAGTTTTTTTTCATGAAACATGAAACATGGATAGATGGTAATATGGATATTATGCACGTCATTTCTGTTTGTTCCTACGTCAAGAATTCGTGTTGCTATGGCAACAAATAGACAATAAATATTGCTGAAAATAGTGGATTCTGCGATAACTTTAAAAGTTCTTATTATTTTTTTCATGAAACTTGAAACATGGATAGATGGCAATATAAAGATTAAGCACGTCATTTCATTTTGTTCTTACGTCAAGAATTCTGTTTGCTATGGCAACAAATAGACAATAAATATTGCTGAAAATGGTGGAGTTTCACGGGTAGGGGACTTAAATTGCTTGGCAATAGTCTTGTTGAATGTAAACTATAGCTGGAAATGGCGCGGCAGAGGCTGACGCGTATCCCCACGCCGCATGTTTGACCCAGGGGGCACCCCAGGGTTGGTAATGGGGCCATGCATAGTTGAAATTGACCGCATTGTCATAAGAGATGCCCAGTATCAATTGGAAGTGAATCGGTGTAGAAATGAAGAAATTAATGTAAAATAACATAAAACAAGAGATGTGTTTGTCAGAAACACAATGCCCCTCCTGCGTCGCTTTGATTTATTTATAATTTTGTTTATCTTTTGGCAGGTTCATTACTTACCTCCCTTCAAAGCTTATTACTTCCCTTGGATTTGTTTTTTACCTTTGACCTTGAAGGATGAACAAACACAATGCTCCATCCTGCGCCGCTTTGATATATTATTTTTTATATCATTTGGCAGGTTATTTACTTACCTCCCTTTAAAGCTTATTACTTCCCTTGGATTTGTTTTTTTTACCTTTGACCTTGAAGGATGACCTTGACCATAACCTTTTACCACTCATAATGTGCAGCTCCATGAGATACACATGCATGCCAAATATCAAGTTGCTATTTTCAATATTGCAAAAGTTATGACCAATGCACCAAACCGGGGCATAGCAATTAGTGAACATCTCTGACCCGGCCCCACCCAACCCCCATAACTTTTGACACTGAGGTCAGATCGAAATTTCGAATAGTGCACCGTCGCATATATTCTCATAGCTTCCATGTGTGTAAGTTTCAAGGTTCTAGTGCTAATAGTGTAGTAGATAATAGTGGCCAGGACGGACGGACGGACGGCGGAGATCACCACAATATCCCCACGATTTTCAAAAAGCGTTGGGATAATTATACAGAAATACAAAAATTTATATTGATTAGTACTTTTGGAAAGAGCCATAGACAGTCCAACCTGCCCGAACGACCGCCTGTTAATAGCGACCAACAGTCAATAACGACCACACCGATTTCCTCCCGAACGACTTCGCTATATATTGAACCTGCGAGTAAAGCCCACCTGCGAACAAAGACCAAAGACCGCCCTTTTACATTCCCAAAAGTCCATTTTGATAGCTTACAACGACCACTGCAATCATAAAAATCAACGATTTTGCAACTTTAAAAAAAAATGGCCGCCATGACGCTGTGTAGTCACGTGATACACATCTTATCAGTGGACTCGTCGGTCGCTATGGAAATATTGGCAAGTGACAGTTTATTGCACTCGATAGCTGTTGTTTGTTTTTTTAACACGCATTGCTAATTGGTAGTCGCCTGCTTCTGTTATGCATTTGACAGTTTGTCAAAAGTGTAAAAATATTGCCTTTGTTTTAAAGTGACTCGCGATTAATGTACTAAAGGCTGAAAATATCAAAGACAAGTTTGGGGCTTTTATCAACTCATTGAGAAAATTAACGTTTTTATATCAATAACGATGCCTGAAATACAAACATTTTGATAGCCATTCCCTTCTTACATTTCTCCTTGATAAGACGTGCATAGATTATAGACAAGTAATCAGTTCAATTTAACCATCATGGCTTCCAAGCGTAAGTTCTTGATGTTGGAAGAACGCGTTGCGGTCATCAGTTTGTTAGTTAAAGGACACAGTTGCAGACGAGTGGCTAGTGATCTTGGTGTAGGCAAAACTCAAATCCAGAACATTCTAAATTACATGTACATATACATGTATGTCAATAATCAGTCCAGATCTAATATTTTTTTTCGGTTTTGTCGGACCTAGACCGATTGGGGTCATGAAAGACCGATTGAAAATCCCAAACAGTCGGTCCGATTCTGTGTGCTAAAATTCCCATGTCATGAAATCGATTACACAGTGCACATGCTAGCATTACCCTTATTACATTCTTATCTCGATTAGGTGTGATAAACCATTCACTGCAGTCTCTAAACCGGTCAGGATCAGTTTATTGCGTGTCAGCCGACTAGTATCAGAGTATGACCCCAAGCAGTGAAAATTCGCGCGGTTGTGTATTAGTCATGCGTGAATAACCCCGTGTCAATATCAATCTATAATTTCACTGGCTTATACCTAGCACACTAATCGGTCCGTAATGTGTACTAGTCCACGATAAAATCGTTGACAGTTACTTCGGAGATGAAAACTTCAATGTTCATAATCCTCGTGGAAAGTGTGCATTTCATGCATGATACAGTAAACTTTCATATAATCAAAGAAGAAAATCGGATATTCTGCAATAATTCATATATTGTGGGCGGACCATATACACTGAAAACACGCGCTGTAACTAAACAAAACATGCCGATACATTTTCACCAGCGTAATAATCCGGCAATAAATAAATGAAAGTTGCGGATCTGATTGACAGAACAGCCGAAAGTTATTTTTATGGGCGGAACTTCACATAAAATAGTACACAAAAAAATAATATACATTGTATAAATCTTAAGTAAAAATCGTGTTAGAATCAAAATAATTCGTGTACTTTATTGTTTGTTGTTGAATAACTCACGACCGGAAGTTTAGATGCGTGGTTTCAAATCACTCGTGCTTCGCACTCGTGATTTAATCCCTACCTATCTTAACTATCGACCGTGGGTTATTTGACAACAATCTATAACGTACACGAATTATTTCTCAACTATTTGGTTTTGTTGTTGCCAGTATCCAACCTACACACAGACATTTGTTAGGTTCAGTGCATGTATGTAAGCTGTTCCTGAGTCGACAACGATTTAAAACATCGGTATAGACTTACACAGATAAATAATATTGACAACGATGAAAAAAAGTCAGATACAACAGCACACGAAACAACAATAAAAGAGAAAAAAATCATAAAACCAATTGAGAAAACTCGTATGTTCCGTTTAAAAAAAATGCCAAAGGCAATTAAACTTGTACATTTATTATACCACCTTCATGAATGGCAAAATCAATGGTATATATGTTAAATAATTTGTCATGATTTCGGAAATAAATTTTCGGACACTTTTTCCCCATTTAAATCCAGACCAATTGATGTTGCGGGAAAATATGATCCCTGTCAATAATTATTTATAAATGTATATGATCAATGAAATAAATAATAAAAACATAAGGGAATGGAAATAATAAAAACAAAACTGTGTGTTCAATCCTTTATTTATTATACATGCATAAGTGTTCAAACATTTAAACAAAAGAGCACATACATAGATAAGGCACCTGTTAAAATACTACTGGCATATTTTGCAAAGTTTCAATGGACCCTGGGAATAAAGACCACCTGTGAACAAAGACCACAAGAACATAATCCCTTGAGTTATCTTTATAGACAGGTTAGACTGTATGTTTAAATTTGTTGTATTAATGAAATCGACTACTGATCGAACGAGTTACAATATTGCATTTAATGTGACCAAAGAAATTAAACTACGAAATTTGTTTAATCTTAATTATGATTATTCTTCGACCATTAGAACACATTCGTTCAGAACTATTAAATGCAGATTTATGGTGATAACAATGATTGTCCTCTAGCTTATTTTTGTAAGTAAATGAAAATGTACTATATTTGTATTCAATTAACTAGTCACTTGACCACTCGTTTGTTATAAACATAACCTGGGGCCGGTTTAATGAGAGCGACCATGGTCGGGCGACTATGGTTGTACCAGCGAATAATCGTCGTGCGACGATAACCGGGTTTAATGGAGAGCGACGATCGTCAGTCGACCGCACGTTGTTCGAAATATTGTCGAGCGACCGCAGTCCATCCCTCACACCACGACTGCTCGTCCCTTGACGATTTGTCGGAACCCAAAACCCGTGAAAGGAGACTTCCAGACAATCTGCCTGCGACGGTACCAAGATCGTCCGGGCACCTGTAGGACAATCCCAGATAGTCTGCGACGGTTTCAGAAGGTCTCCCAGACCAGCTGGGCACCTGCAGGAGACTCCAAGACAGTCTGTAACGGTGCCAAGACCATCTGCAGAAGACACCCAAAAAGTGCAAGATAGTCTGCCAGACCGTCGGGACACCTAAAGGAGACTCCTAGACAGTCTGAGACGGTGCCATAGAGTCTTAAGGACCGGCGAGGCACCTGCAGGAGACTCCCAGACAGTGTGCGACGGTGCCAGTATCCAAGACGGGCGGCGCACCTGTAGGACTCTCCCAGACAGTCTTCGACGGTTACAAGACCGTTTGGGCACCTACAAAAGACTCCCAAACAGTGCAAGACTGTCTGCCAGACCGTCGGGGCACCTAAAGGAGACACCCAGACAGTCTGCGACGGTGCCAAACAATCTCTCAGACCGGCGGGCAACTGTAGGAAACTCCCAGACAGTCTCCGACGGTGCCAAGAACGTATGTGCACCTGAAGGAGATTCCAAAACAGTCTTCGACGGAGTGAGAGACCGTTTGGCACTGTTACAGACTGTCTGGGAGTCTCTTGAAGTTGCCCAGACGGTCTTGGCACGTCTCAGAAAGTATGGGAGTCTCTTGCATGTGCCCGTCGTTCTGGGAGACTGTCCGGCACCATTGCAGACAGTCTGGGAATCTCATGCATGTGTTCTTACGGTTTTGGCACCGTCGCGGACTGTCTGGGAGTCTCCTGCTGGTGCTCCGCCGGTCTGGGAGACTGTCTTGCACCGTCGCAGACTGTCTGGGAGTCTTCTTCAGGTGTCCAGACGGTATTGGCACCTTCGCAAACTGTCTGGAAGTCTCCTGTAGGTGTCCGCCGGTCTCGGAGACTGTCTGGCACCGTTGCTGACTGTCTATGAGTTTCCTGCAGGTGCCCAGACAGTCTTGGCATCGTCGCAGACTGTATGGTAGTTTCCTGCAGGTACTCCGCCGGTCTTGGAGACTGTCTTGCATCGTCGCAGACTGTCTGGAAGTCTCCTGATGGTACCTTGAACTCGACAAGTGGTCAGTCATGTGCATTTCTCTTTATGTCCCGTATCTTGTTATGCCCTCGGTAGGGTGGCATATAGCAGTTGAATTGTCCGTCAGTCCGTCAGTCTGTCCGTCCGTCCGAAAACGTTAACATTGCCCATAACTTTTGCAATATTGAAGATAGCAACTTGATATTTGGCATGCATGTGTATCTTATGGAGCTGCACATTTTCAGAGGTGAAAGGTCAAGGTCATCCTTCAAGGTCAAAGCTAAAACATATGGCTTCAAAGTGGCGCAGTAGGGGGCATTGTGTTTCTGACAAACACATCTCTTGTTTGTACATGTGTCTGCTGTCCTCAACGTCACCCCACACGCGTTTTCATGGCTGCCACCATCTCCTGCCAACTTTTCCCGCTTGTTTGCCTCGGTTACCAATGGCTCTTGCTTTCCTTCCAGCAGTTTCTTGTTCTCGATAACAATCTCTAAAAGGATATCTTTCTCTTTTTTGGACCACGAATGGTACTGAATCGAATCGTTGCTGTCTTCGTCTTCCATTTTGCACGTGTATTTTCGCCTTCGGATGTTAATGACGGAAGTAGTACTTTTCCTAAAAATAGCGACTACCGAGACCGCAGTGGACTGACCACACCGTCGTGCGACCATAGTCGCGGCAACTTGCTCCTTGAACGCGACAAGTGGTCAGTTGGCAGCCGACGAGCGTTGGTCGACCACACAGTCATCCGACTTCAGTCGGGTTTTTGTAGTTTTTCATTAAACCGGACTCTAAATGTGCTGTATACTCATGGGCAATTGTCTACTGTATAAAAAATCAACTGTTAAATTGTTTAAGGTTTTATAAAATATAGTTTATCTCCGTGGACTTCTTTGTGTAATAGCCACTATGCAACCAAATCACGTTGCGTAACGATTCACACTGAAGAGGTGACTATAACGCAATTAAGTCAACAACTCTTTCAAAATCTATATATTTTCCAGTTTCCGGTCGAGTGTGGTGTTGGATAATCAGACTTTCAGTAAAATGACGGATCTTGGTCGACGACCACAAGAAAGGACAAGATATGTGTTTGTCCGAAACATCTATTTCGCCTTTGAAATAAAATTACAATACATCATTTAACAGGTTTAGAAATTATCTCCCTTATAAAGCTTATTACTTCCATTGGATTGTATTTTTTTACTTTTGACCTTGAAGGATGTCCTTGACCTTTCACCACTCAAAAATGTGCAGCTTCATGAGATACACATGCATGCCAAATATCAAGTTGCTATCTTCAAAATTGCAAAAGTTATGCTAAGGTTAAAGTTTTTGGACACACACAATGAATGACTGACTGAGACAGTGACAGACAGACAGGCCATAAACAATATACCCCCGAGCTTTCGATCCGGGGGCATAAAAGCAGCATCGGGCAAACACGTGCAGCGACAATGAGTACGAACTTCCTAAAACATTGTCGGACTTCGAGCTTCTCTCCCTTGATAATCAACTGGCTATACTGTTCCAGGAAATGAAATAAAGTTGACAGTTTTCTCAACTTAGTAAATAAAGTTAACACAAGTGAACTAACAATGTCTGAACACGATCGTCGAATTAAGCTGCTAGAGTTAAAAATAAAACAGATACCGAAGCTAGATGGCGCCATAATCAGCTTCTGATAAACGGTATTTGGGAGGACAATTGTCTCTACAACATATCAACTATCTTGAGAGCTCGACCCCTGTCCTCCTATCCCTCGACCACACAGGATGGGAAAATTCCGATACGGCTCCACGAGACCTGTTATTATATAGTGTTTAGACTTTCGTGACACTGAGCACGAATGCTCTTGAATGCCAGAAAGCTCCGCGGGAAACATTTTTATATAAATATAGACTAACCGCCCGAAATTGTTTGATACACGTAAGCGATGTTGGCCACAGTACAATCGCCTACGCCACAAACACCAAGGTGAGCATTGTTTATCAAGCCACAATTATACAGGATGGACGCGTTGCAGTCGATTCTTTTCCATACTGGGAGACCATCATGCATGGCAGCCGTGTAACAACAAATGTGTGTTTACAAACACACAGTATGCCCCAGCTAGCTATGTTAATAAATCATATACACGGCCAGCAATGCCACAAGTTTCTCGTGTCCAGTCCAGTTACCTCAAACAAATCTGTTTTGCAAGACCGTAACAATCGAAATGCATCCATTTTACTTGTCTTCCTAGCTCTAGATGCGAACAGCAGAGTATCGCCACTAAAATATTTAATTCTTCAGACGTCGGGATCAAAAAGTTATTGAAGGAAACCGGTCCAAAAATACGTGGCTACGTACGTGACGTTCGAGAAAGTGAATAAGTGAATGTACACATATCATTTTCTCTTAAAGTACTGACACACGTGTACAGTAAAATAAAACTAAAATCACGATTAGTTTTTTTTTTCTGGCGCCGTTTCCTTCTCTGATGATTGACTTATTACTAACATAATTTAATCCCCCCCCCCCCCGTTTTGAAACTGACTTCCTTTTAAGCTCATTTTGGGACCTGACTTCCGAATGACACACAGCTCTGTAAAAAGGTCTTTTTAAAATTTAATATTGCAATAAACAAATTATCCATTGATAGGCATATTCTATGCAAGCGTGTTTTAAATCGCCGTAGGTATTCCGAATCGCAATAATGGCAGTATTTGGTCTCAACAACCTCTCAATAATATTGAACCGGCCTTTACCCGTGTCTGTTTTTCATTACACTTATATTGCACGTATATGTACGGCGGCATAAAGGGGACATAGGAAATATTGTATTTAACTACGTCATAGCTATGACGTGCGCACGTCATAGAGACTGTTAAATTAAATATTGCCTATGTCCCCTTTATGCCACCGTATATATTTCATTGTTTTGTATGTTTAAGATAGATCTTTAGCTGTTGTTGACCAGAAGTGGTGGACCAATCTACCAAGCCACTTAAAAATCATTTATAATGATGGCTGTTTTAGATCAAGACTTAAAACTCATTTGTTCAATCTTTTTCACGGATAACCAATGTGCAGTGTTTGTGAAGCGCAATAGAATATTTTTATAATAATTTTTGCGCTATATAAGTGGCATGTATTTGTATTTGTATTTTACTTGCGTGGTACTGCGACGTTCTCTTGTTTGTTTATTGGTGAGTTTTCAAAATGCGATTAAAAGGAAGCCAATTCCAAAACGGGGGTTACACCAATTTGTTTGCAATAAATTAGTTATCAGAGATGAAACGGCGTTTGGGAAAATGAAATGATTATGATTGTAGTTATATCGTTCAGTGTACACGTTTGTCAATACTGTGTATTATAATAGAAAATGATATTTGTACATCCACTTTCTCGAACATCACGTAAGAAGACAACATATTTGTGGACGGGTTTCCTTCAATAACTTTTTTTACCCCGACGTCTAAGATCTTGAAACAAAAAAACCGAAGGAAGTACAAACACTTAGAGCCGAAAGAACGTATTCATTTAAAATAAATATAAATACAAAGTGATTTACCCGACGAAAATATTCGCTACTCCTTCACGTTAAACACAAAAAGGACGTCACATTGGAAGTAAATTCCAACTAACCTCATTTAAACTCGGTAAGATCCCGTATACGCCCCCTCTCCTGAACTAAACCCAAAATAACAATAAAGAAATTTATCAGGCATTATACTAAGCTGAAAAGGCGACCCATTTAATTTTTAATTCTGTGCAAAACAACAACAACAACAACAAGAAACACATGCCTCCAAAGTAATTTTATTTATTCACAATTCAAGTCTTTCGCACGCCTTTAACTTTTAAAGGGACCTTTTCACGTTTTGTAAATTTTGTAACAACTACGGGGATTGCTTGTATTAAGTATAAAAAACATCGCTCACTGTAACAGCACGGTTGGCCGAGTGGTCTAAGCCCTAGACTTTTACTCCAGGGGTCAGTGGTTCGCGCCCAGTTAATGATTACGTTTGTTCTTTCTTGAATGTTCTTGTTGTTGTTTTGTATTGGAGCTTTTTAGATCCAATGTTGACATTTATGAACATTAAGCATTTAATGACAAATTTCAATATCTGCCAAAATCTGTGAAGTCCATCCTTTAAAGCCATGTACACTGAACATAAACGAATATTTTGTAATATATTTAAAAATAATGTTAACACATAAAAAATCGAAGTTTCTTAGATTTAACAAGATACAAAATGCTCTTTTTATTGTTGTTTTTTGCGTTACAATATATTCAACACATGATCATGTACCAAGTTAGTGTTCGAGTGTCGTATGAATAGATATAGTTTCGGGAAATTAAAATGGAATTTATTGTGCCACAAATTAACAAAATGATCATTTTGTGACTCGTTTAATCTATGTTATCATACCACATCTAGCATTTTAATTTTGGCTATTGTATAAGGAACATTGATGTTTTATGAGTTAACTTGATTTCTTTGAAATATTGAACAACATATTCGTTGTTTTTGAGTATTTATGCTACTTTAAAGTATGAATTTACCTTTTAATTGTTAAATGCCTTACCTCAATCGGATGAGCAATAGCCAATTAGCCATATCACTTTCTGAAATGGTCAGAAGTGGGTGGAGTAAAGTCAAATACAAATTCCTCATATAAGCATTCTATGATAAGTTTGGAACAATATGCAGAACTAAAATAACATATACTTAAGTGATACATGAACAATTTCAATTGAAATCTTTCAAAAAGAGTTAATAATCACATGTTTTCACCTTATAAACCACTTTTTTCTTGGGCGTTGTAAGTCCTTATTTTCTTATTTTGTTCATGAATCCATTGACACCAGCTGGAACCTACACTACTGTGGAAGATAATGTTAGAGTATTATTAAAAATAACGCAATAGAAACACTGAAAAAAATATCCTTTCTTGTAAGAAAAAATGTAAACAACTTGAGTCTAAAAATAGTAGGACAAAGTATGGTTGACCAGAAAGACAAATATAAATTTGATTGATTTTTTTTTTTGGAAACAGTGTTCAACATCACTTTAACAAACACATTTATACATCATTATCTATATATTATTAACATACGCTGTAAAATTAAAGGGATTTTATTAAAATGTTCTCAATATTTCTGTATCCTCCATATTTTATTTTATTTTAATTATCTTTTCTGGCCCACCATACTTTTTCAAGTGTACTATTTGTTGACTCGAGTTGTTTACATTTTTTTCTTGCACAAATGTATCCTTTTTTTCAGTGTTTCTATTGTGTTATATTTAATAATACTCTAACATTATCTTCTACAGTAGTGTAGGTTTCAGCTGGTGTCAATGGATTTATGAACAAAATTAGAAAATAAGGACATACAACGCCAAAGAAAAAGGTGGTTTATAAGGTGAAAACATGTGATTATTTACTCTTTTCGAAAGATTTCATTAGAACTGGTTCATGTATCACTGAAGTATATGTTATTTTTATTGTGCACATTGTTCCAAACTTTATATAGAATGTTAATATAAGGAATTATTGTTTTACATCACTCCACCCACTTCTGACCATTTCAGAAAGTGATACGTCCTTAATTTAGCTACGACATGCTGTAAAACACACTCATTCTCTTTCAAAACCGACACTATGCACGCAATGCAATCGATAATTTTTATTGTTCACGGTCTCAAATGATGTCGCAAAGACCCGTATGTTAAAAAGCGCAGTGGCGTAGCCATTAATATTCTACACTAATCCGCAAATGCGGCTTCCATTAAGATACAAACATATACAATTAGTTCTAAGTTTAAAAGTTTAAAACAATGTACAACGCGCGTGTGCAAAACTTAAATACACGATGATTGTTTTGCGTGCAACATATTCCAATTGTTTTTATATTTGCTTCACTTATGCTGGCGAAAATCATTCCTTACATTGGTGCTTATTATAAATTGTGACAAATGTGTGTGCGGTCTAAGATTATTAATACGACTTATATATACTATTGATTGTTAAATAATTTCTAACATGATGTTGATGTATTACTATATGACTATAACAACGTGTATGATTCATAGGAATACCAATGACTTTTATGATTGTGATTACGATGATGATGATGATGATGGTGATGATGATGATGATGGTGGTGGTGGTGGTGATGATGATGATGATGATGATGATGATGATTGATGATGATGATGATGATGATGATGATGATGATGATGATGATGATGATGATGATGATGATGATGATGATGATGATGATGATAGTTGTGATGATGATGATGATGATGATGATGATGATGATGATGATGATGATGATGATGATGATGATGATGTGATGATGATGATGTGATGATGATGATGATGATGATGATGATGATGATGATGATGATGATGATGATGATGATGATGATGATGATGATGATGATGATAGTTGTGATGATGATGATGATGATGATGATGATGATGATGATGATGATGATGATGATGATGATGATGATGATGATGATGATGATGGTGATAGTTGTGATGATGATGATGATGATGATGATGATGATGATGATGATGATGATGATGATGATGATGATGATGATGACCATGATTCTAATGCTGATGCTATTATTATTATTATTATTATTTATTTTTATATTTTATTTTTATTATTATTATAAAATCACACATTTTCTTTTTTAAACCTATGTTGATTGTCTCCTTTACCATATTTCGAAATAAAACTTACACAAATCAATGTTTCTTTAAAGATATTAAGTGATTTACACTGCTTGTATGATTTCCCTCTTTACCAAGAAATGTACCACACTTGAACCGGAAACATAATGTGTACTTTGTACTTGTACTTAGTATATCGTGTTGTATTAGTGTATGCCTAGCCGAAATAAAGTTTTGCTCTGTTCTAAGTCTTTACGGAGATATTAAACTGGTCCGTGCCTAACTCACTGCCTTAATACCAAACCATGGGATTAAAATCAATTACAAATATATTTTCTTATTTATTTTTTGAAGTGAGCATCTTTCTTCAAAGGAAATAATACTATTGTTACTAAAGTTATTAAATATGAAAATAATAAATAAAATAAAAAATGATCTCATCTTTTGAAGAACGTGTTGTTTTTAAGAAAGTGGTTATCGTTAACCTCTTTGGTCACCGAGCAAAAAAAATACAATGAAGCAAAAGTCAAATGCAATATTAATTAATCGTTGCGAATTATACTGCAACAGGACGTATTGTACAGATCAAGTATATTATAAAATATTGCATTTATTAATTTGATAAACAAAAAACAACGCAGTATGGTGAAATGAACATACGTTGACAAATCAACGTTCGAGACATGAAGCGGTTAAATTATTTATTTAATAGTCCGTATTAATACAAATAGCTGGTACATAACGCAGTATTTCTATGTTAATCAATCATGAAGTGTTTGGATACGTTTTGTCATTTCTTGTAAGAGATATGACCGACTGTTCCTGGTCCTGGTCATTCAGATTACCATCCGTAATAACCTCAGGCTAAGTGTCGGTTATCCCAAGTGCTAACCGTTTCCATAAAATTCCTTCCCACGCCCGCTTTGTATCAGGACCATAACGGTTAATAAATGCTTTCGGACGGTCGGCTTCGGCGCTCCTTCGAGGTCTGGTCGACCGTTTCCACCCTCCAACGAATTCCCAACCTCTTTTGGATTTTGCATGTTGGCTTTTCCGCATTCTGTTCAAAATAGTGAAAATATTTCGCCTAAAATTGGAGCCAGATAAGTCATCATCCGTATTCCATTTAAACGACTCCCAACCTCGCTTATGCTCATATTTAATGGGATACAGAACGGATGGAGGAATTGATACCAACCGGCGATATCCGTCAAACATTTCAGCAATTGACTTGCGTTTACCTTTTATTAAAAAACCGTCAGTATCAATAATGTTGACACCTTCGTTGTTAACGCTATCAATTGCTCTATTTATATGCCCGTTTTGTTTCAATGTTAACAGTTCCAAAGGCCGTTTTTCCATCAGCCCAGTTTCACTCACACCCTTGTAATGTTGATAACCATAAGAACTGGCGTCACCATACGTGGCAGGAATAAAACCACGTTTCCATCCTAGCGTTTCCCATCCTCTTTTACTATCTGTCGACATATCTTCTAACTCTTCGGTAACTTTCGGATCATAACCTTGTTTCATCAATCTATCCAAAGAGCGACTGGGCGAAACGAAACTCGTCTTTAGTGGATCATACGTTGAAACCTTCGGCTTTTCATTTGTTGGACATATGAAATTCGCACTATATAGCAAAGGGTCGTTCAATCCGCAATCGAATTTCTCCCGACCGTCTTCCGCCTCCCATTGTCGTTTGCTCAAATCTAATATTACTTCCGGGATCTCACTTTCTTTATTACTCAGGTAAAGCGGCATTCCCTCGTCATCATACCCAATCTGATCTATCATCCATTTCTGATTCATGCTGCCAGACTGAACTGGTACATTTACAACGCTTTCTTTGCTTCTTTTCCCCGCTCGAACGTATTCCATATACCTTTCCCTGATCTCCGGAATTTGCCACATTTCTCGGACCATTTCCAACGCCCGCTTGAGAACAGGGTGTCCAACAAGAGCAGAAATTTCGTCACTGATGACCTCCCAACCACGCTTACGCGGGGGCTTTTCGTCCAAAACGAATGCAATATCTTCCCAACCTCTTTTGACATTTGTTTTATCCGTGTTTCTTGAATACAGCGCTAGTTCGCTACCATATTCCTGCCGGTAAGGATCGCTCAACGAATTCACGTATTTTTCATCAAAATGTTTTCGTGGATCGTAGTTTTTAAATCGATTGTCGACAATGAATTCATCGGAATCAGTCGAGAGATCTGCGTTTTGTAACGTCTTTAGTATCACGCGTTCTCCTACGAAGGAAACCAAAGCCATAACAATATAAATAAAGATGTTGTTTTGTGGGTCTGGAAAGTCCACTGAATTTGTAATTGATCTAATTGAAAATGAACAATTTATTCACTTTTGAGGGGTAGAAAAAAACACGAGCATACATAAGTGTATGTAAAAAGAGGTTTTGCCAAAAAGTAATATGTAATAATTTAAATTCAAAAAGTAATTCTGATTAGTAAATTTTATATAAATAAATAATCACTTCAATTGTATATGTTGAATGTATCCTAGTGTATTTAATGTACAGCTGTAATAAAGCTGTGAATAACAGCCGAAATATACAATTTAATAAACAAATTGATACAAACAAATAATCGGCAAAAACATAAAACATAAAATAAATATAACAAACTCGATTTTTGTCTAAATAATTAATATTTTATGTTTTTCACGTATTAAAAGTCAGTAACAACTCGACTACATCGCCAATTTCAATAGACGTTGCATTATTAATATTCATTAATTGAGCAGTATGCAACATACATGTATATATGTTGATAGCATGGACATGAATAAGGTTACAATTACATATATAAATTTTATGAATACGTTGTGAAATATACATTTTAGGAAAAGCACACAACAACACACATTCGTCAAAATTTTAAAGAAAAATCATTCAAAGAATCTCTTAACAATTGGAATATTTTTCCTTTATTTAAAGATATATCGACACACATTCATGTGTCAAACATACCACATGTCTAAATACTGTATTATCAAATTATAATATTCAAGAAGTACCTGCATGACTTGATTGAAGTAG
The DNA here is from genome assembly GCF_020536995.1 of Dreissena polymorpha. Taxonomy (NCBI): domain Eukaryota; kingdom Metazoa; phylum Mollusca; class Bivalvia; order Myida; family Dreissenidae; genus Dreissena; species Dreissena polymorpha. The sequence goes on along the minus strand of NC_068356.1, from coordinate 111,123,288 downwards.
GAACCCGTAAACGACAGATATGGCAAGGAAACAGGATAATCTGAAGCACAAGAACACATCACTGTGTACCCAGGTGAACAGGAATACTGTGTACCTAGGTGGACAGATAGGGTATGAATACGTTTTTGCATTTTGTCCCGAATCGTCAGGAAATCGGTCGCTACAATTAAATAAATGTACAAAGAGGCTTATGAAGTTAATACGCATATGTGCTTTCGATATAAGTTTGTTTAAAATTTTATTATTGATATTATTCGTATCTTGAAAGTGGTCATACTTCACGCATTTGATAATGTAACCAATATGCATGGCAGTATTTTACGAATGAACAAAATGAATGTTGCACTTTATGTGTTTTAAGTCGTAAAACAGTTACCATGCCTGAAACATGTGTTTTTCCCAATCTGTATATTTGTTGCATTTTTTGATGGATTCATTAACATTTTAAAGCACCTAATAGAAATACAGAGGATAAATGTGAATAATTGAAATACACCTGTTTTTATAAAGACTGTGCGAAATTATATGTTTAATATCACAAATGTTAAGATTGCTATTCTCTGAAATCCTTATAGCAGAACAGACTATTGAATTTTCTATTTGGAGATACACTCATTCGTCATAAACATTACACTAAAATACTGTTTGATTTTATCTTAGATTATATCAATTTAACTTTTGTTGAAAATCTTTGTTAAAATGCACAAGGGGTTTTCTTTTACGTTAATCTTGAAAGTGGCGAATAATGAAATCTAGTGGTTTTTTTTAAATAATATTGTGATATCATGTTATAGTAGTCAATTTATACCTCAGATGATGATAATCGTTCAGCCGAACGAAGCAAAAATAGTATAAAATACATTATTAAACATAATTGGTATAGCACAACCAAACTGTAGCATTTGGATATTTATGATAAATGGGAAACGTAATATCGGTAAGGTATATCCGTCGTGTATCCTATTATACCTTCTCCTAATTTAGTTCTTAATTTTAAACCCTGCACATGTCATCGCTTACGGTAATACATACCATTTTTTGTTCATCTGATACCTCGCGCAATCAATCGAGTCTTAAAGCATCCATTAAAAGGTTCCATTTCATTTAACAACGTTTTGTTGACCAGATTTGTAATCGTCATAGATAGTTCACAGGGGACCCTCTACGCCAACACTGATTGTGATTGCGATGTTTTAGTATTGAATTTGTTAAATGGAACATTTAAAATCGTATGATGTAACAAGATTCCAGATATTTTTTCCTGATGAATTGTATCACGTTCCAATAAATAAATCGTGCATTCCTATTCTTATTGAGACAAATGCACCATATGGTCATTAAAATTTAAAACATATAAGTCAGCGTTTATGTCGTTGACATAAATATTCAAGCGCGTATCGGTCAAATTAAAAAAAGAGTAATGTCGCCGCAGACGCTTCTTACTCACCAATCATAACTACATTTATTTCACCGTATGAACGTTGACCATATCAAACACGCATGCAGCTAAGTAAAAGATAGATACCAAAAAGTGTAACAGTAAAATTATCAAAGAGTACAGTATTATAGTGCATCATTCAAACGTTTCCCTGTGTCAAACATGTATTGTTTGTGGTTCCCTTTGTAAGAAAGACATTGTATGATTCTCACGTGAAAAAAGTAAAAGATGCGAGTGGAAAAATGACTTGGAAGGGGGGAGTTTATAAACATCAGCGCTTTATATTTCGATGTGTTTGTGTTTTTTAAAACCTTATTATTTCTCCGATAAATGACTTCTGGAAAGTATTTGTTTTATTTGACGAAAACAATTAACTGGGTCAATAATTACTCTCATGTTTTCAAAACTCACCAAAATTATGCTTGCAGTCAAATGTGTTTTAATTGTACCTACAAACGAATATTTATATACCTATTTAACTATCTGACGAGAAATTTATGACCAGTGCAATTGTTATGAAAAACTGAAACGGTTGAATAACATATATTAAACATTCGCTGTGTACAATTCAATCACTTCGAAGTGAAACATTCAGATGACTTCCTATGGAATAGGATAATTTATCAATTTACTTTAGTCTGACGACGAGCAATAATAACGTATTATCGACTACCTAGCACGTCTTAATTCTATACGACACGCCAAGATGATCGAAAACATTCACATCAAACGATTGTTGTTAATTTATATACCATGGTCGGAGCGTTTTGCGAGCCCTCCTAGATCATTAAACAAATGCACTTCAAGGCAAATTGTTTGTGGTGGGGCGTAATTGCAAGTTAATAGATGTGTTTTAATGGTCAACTATTTTGCAAACTGAAATTTCCTTTCATGAACATTCATAGGGAAAAGGCTGGATGCATTAAAACATATCTTATATTTGTTTCAGAAAAGGTGGGCAAAATGTTATTAGTAATAAGACCGTTTATAAAACAGCTAATAGACAAAGACACTTATACAGAGAGTTGATTATGCCAGAATGACGGTTTTAGAGCACGTATATTTTTGTTTTGCATAAAAGCATGGGATTAACTGGAATCACGTTTTATCACCAAGCTGGCATGAACATATGATTTCTCTTTCTAGTTATAAACCATAACAACACGAATGACTATGTATAATATTTACGTGCTTAACATTATATATTCTACGTAATTTTCCACAAAACGTTACGGTCCTTGATACTAAGATATTAAACTATGTTGTTTGAAAAGTTTGCTTACATGTTCAATAGTGTTTATTTCGTTTACCTGCATCCTTTAGAAAAGCATTACGATGTTAATCAATTGTGTCTTGTTCTGATAAAACAGGGCATAATACATGTGCGTAAAGTGTCGTACCAGATTAGCCTGTACAGTCCGCACAGGCTAATCAGGGACGACACTTTTCGCTTAAACTTGATTTCCGGTAATGAGGGACTTCCTTGAAACTAAAAATACCATTAAAGCGGAAATATCGTCCCTTATTAGCTTGTGCGGACTGCACAGGCTAATCTGGGACGACACTTTACGCACATGAATTAAGCCCAGTTTTCTCAGAACAAGACACAATTGCACAAATATGTAGCGTCATAAGAGCTTTGATTAGATAAATGATCTGCCATGTTTCGATACCTCCCAAACTGTATTCTCTGTTTTAAAAAATATCGTTACCTTAAACACTGATTTTAATAATGCAAGTATTTATATGTATGTACAGGTTTTTAAAAATCTGTATGAAAAGCACTACACACAATAATGTTCTGCCAGTTAACCCATGAACAAATACAAATACATGTCACTTATATAGCGCAAACATTATTATACAAATATTCTATTGCGCTTCACAAACACTGCACATTGGTTATCCGTGAAAAAGATTGAACAAATGAGTTTTAAGTCTTGATCTAAAACAGCCCTAATTGTCAATGATTTTTAAGTGGCTTGGTAGATTATTCCACCACTTCGGGCCGACAACAGCTAAAGATCTATCCGCCATCTTAGTTCGCCTCCTCGGAATAACAAGATTACAGTCACTTTGTGATCGAAGTCTACACCGACTGCCTAGCGTCTAGAAAATAGGCATTGGCAAACAGCGTAGACGCATGATGCGGCGTCTCATCTGGGTCTTCGCTGTTTGCTTATAGGAATTTCTGTAAGAAATATTCTAAATAAAGAAATAAATATACTAGACATCCCTAATTTTGGAAATAAATTGATCCAATTTAGAAGGATGGGAGAGTCCACTAGGCATAAATGGGTTAATGCTACACAGCAACATAAATCTAGTTTTTAAATAAAACAAACTTAGCTCATAGAAAATACATGATTCAATGATTATAATTAACTGTCAGTTAAAAGAAGTTATTACATTCTTACAAAAACAACTTAATCCAACGTAATGTGACTAGCCAGCAAACATTATTTCTAAAAAACATATAAAGCGATATGAAAACCGTATATATTTGTTAACAAAGTCAATGGTATATCCTAAAATTTATTTCAATGTATGCACCAACACCCCTAGGCTTGCGCAGCATAATACAACGTAAACCTTTCAACGTCAATACTTATTTCTACAACGTAAACCTTTCAACGTCAATACTTATTTCTTCACTTAAGTTTTTGTCAACTTTAAGTCTGATTCTGTTCAGGGCATTTTCATGTCAGATATGAATTAAGAAGATCAATAACTTTGACAGAAAAACATCGCAAAAGCGAACACAATACGAGAAAAATAACGCAATTGTTCAATGGTCAACTCGAAAATTCTCGCGAGAGATGAGCGGTTATTGCACACATGCATGAAGCAGGGTTTCATGTTCATTCCCTGTAAGATGCTGTTGTTGTGTATATTCCGCGCCGCTGCATACTTGTGTAAACATCTCAAGTTTATACATATGTAAAAGTTTCTTGATCCCCTTACGTTTCTTTGTGTTGTTGGCGATGTACAATGTGCAAGTAAATATACATTTTCTTTCTGTCTTCCTGTCTGTATCTTTAATTCACGAAATAAAAAAAGTATAATTCAAATTACGCGACCAAATGTTTACTCTTGAAAACGCTACAAAAACGAACCAAATCAAACAAACATACAACAACAAGGATGTGCACAAAACAATAAATGTACCAATATGAAATTATGAAGAAGATTAAGACTTTTTTGATAAGGCACATTTAAAACAGAAGTACAGAAATGAAACTTCGTTTTAAGTAAGACATTCTGGATTGTATTTTTATAGATTTTGTTTTAATTTTCATTGATATTTTTACTTGAAACACCCTGAACCCTCTTTAAATCTCACGTGAATTATTTCCGCTAACAGGACTTTAAAATTATGTATGTATATATATATATATATGTATAGCCATATCATCAGTCATATACTTGTCATATGTGTCCCCGAACGGTTGCACATTACTCGTGATCTTTAGGCATACCATTCAGCCTTAATTGGCATTGTTGGAAGAGAAATACAATACGTATTGGATATCTATACTATACAAACTATGCATACACTGGAATATTGAAAATTAGACAAGAATAGATGAACACTTAAGTTCATAGAGAACAACATTGTACTGCCCTATCGTTTTGAAATGCATCAGGGCTGGTGAGTCTTAGAATAAACTAAAGGCGAGGCTTGTCAAACCATTTTTAGCTCGACTATTATATATGAAATATATATAGTGGAGCTATCCTACTCACCCCGGCGTCGGCGTTAGCGTTAGCGTTAGCGTGCAAATGTTAAAGTTTGCGTACCTCCCCAAATATTTCCTATGTCCTTTGATATATTGCTTTTATATTTTGCATACTTCTTTACCAACATGACCCCTATCTATAAACATTAGCAGACAACTGTATCAAGCATTTTGACATAATTATTGCCCCTTTTATACGTAGAATATTCATATTATTGATAAATCTATATTAAAGTAACAATCACGCTTAAAAATATCAAATATTTCGTTAAATGAAGCTAACCCATAACAAAATCAATGTTCCTTTTAGCAAAATGCAAAATTTCAACGTTAGATGTTGTCTGGTAGAATTGATTTAACGAGATACAAAATGCTCGTTTTTATTTTTTTGTGGCCACAAATAATTCCATTTATATCTCCCGTGAAATATCCGAACATTTACGGGCGAACACGAGATTGGATATTAGGGAATTTCCCCAGCGTTTTGTAAAATATCACTCGATAGTTATAATAAAATAAAGTAACGACGCGCTTGAACTTGAGATATTAGAAAACGTCATGTAAATATCGCTATGCCTTCAGCTTTGAATAAATAAGATTTTTAAAACACGTGGTGTTGTTTTCTGCTTTTTGTTTTCGCCCTTAATGGTTTAACTATAATACAAATTGGAAAGAAGATTTTATCGAACATACGTCATAGTTTAGCATGGGATATATTATGTACCTCAAACATTGACTAATATTAAGAACTACTCATCTTATATGAAAATGTACTTGAAACCTTTGCATCAGGTCGATAAATACATGCCAGAATTCATGGTTGTAGGAAATCATTGTTATCATGGCAACGTTTTTAATAAATCTCTCAGACAATAAGCAAGGATAGTGTTTCCTCTAGAACAGCACGTTTTCATAATACATGTATAAACAATACGTATCAAATAGTAACCCAGTTTAAGTACGATATTCGTACACTGTATATTGTTTGTGTAAGTTTTTAAAGAGGGAGGAGAGTCTCAATGTTATGCATTGAAGAGGAGGGGCGCGAACTTCTACTCATTGCCCCTTTAATCAAATCTTGAATTGAAGGTTGAGCTGTTATACTGTTTGTGAATTGTTAAATGAACATTACAGCAGCATTATAAGACCTTAGTTTAGTAGATTTGGGGTATATTTGGTTTGGAATTCTTTATAATTTTATCAGAATGGGATTGTTCTTAAATGTGCATAAGCTATTTGCCCCTTTTTAGCTCGATTTTTCGAAGAAAAATGAGAGCTATTATACTCGCCCCGGCGTCGGCGTTGGTTAAAGTTTTTTTATAAAGTAAAATAACTTTAACAATATTAAAGATAATTAACTCAAAATTGAAATACTTTATCATGGCCACAAGAAAATTGTGTAGGTAAAGGTGCATAACTCTGTCAGAATTATTTTTAGAGTAATACCCCTTTTGAACTTTCCTTATTCGAACAAGACATTTGTGTAGGTCTAGCTGGATAACTCTGTCAACAATATTTTTAAAGTTATGCCCCTTTTTAGCTTAGAATATGAGGTTAAATTTCTAAAACTTTAATACTATCAAACATATTTACCTCAAACTTGGAATTAGGTCCACTTTTTTCATGAAGTATCAAAGCTTTGATTTCGAACTTGTTACACTTACTAACTATCATGAGGGGACTGGGCAGGCAAAGTAAGATAACTCTGGCTGACATTTTGAAAAAAGTATGTTCCCTTTATATACTTAGAAAATAGAAAATTTGGTTTAGTTTTGTGTTTAGGTCCACTTTATTCCTAAAGTATCAAAGCCATTACTGTCATACTTGCAACACTTACTAACTATCATAAGGGGACTGTGCAGGCAAAGTCATATAACTCTGACTGGCATTTTGACAGAATTATGGCCCCTGTTTTATTAAGAAAATTGAACATTTGGTTAAGTTTTGTGTTTTGGTCCATTTTACTCCTAAAGCATCATAGCTATTGCTTTCAGACTTGGAACAATCGCTAACTATTATAAAGGCACTGTACAGGACAAGTTGAATAACTCTGGTCGGCATTTTGACGGAAGTATGGCCCTTTTTTATAAGTTACTTTGAATATTTTGTTAAATTTTGTGTTAAAATGCACTTAACTTCTAAAGTATCGAGGCTATTGCTTTCAAACTTCAAATACTTTCTTACTATCATGAGGGTACTGTACCTAGCAGGTTGAATATGACCTTAACCTTTGAATGATCTTAAATCTCAAGGTCAAATAAAAAATAATGTTTGCTTTAATTGCCATAACTTCTTTATTTAGGATGAGATTGTATTCATACTTTGACAAAACAACACTTACCTGACATATCACAATGGACTCCATCCCACCCAAACCATCCCAAACGCTCCACCTCAGATCCACCGCCCCCCCCCCCCCCCCCCCCAATTTTTTTTTCCTTTTTTTAAATATTTATTTTTGAAAATAATTTTTCCCCACATTATTTCCCCTCTCTACCCCCACCCAAACATATTTTGTTTAAAACATGGTAAAAACAACAACAAATATTTATTTTTATTATTTTATTTTTGAAAGACCGTCCAACCATCCCACCAAAGCTATTGCTATCAAACTTGAAATATAATCATATTAGTTTGTTTTATGTCTTTACAAATGTTCAATAGATTGTGGAAAATATACCTGAACTCAAAATCGTATATAATGTACGACTTCTTTAAAACATAAGCGATCAATATGTTTCAATTATGGTCCTCTTCTAGTTAGAATATGACTATATTACCTTGACCTTATTGAATATGAACAATTTCGCCATGGTGGCTTACATTATACTGTCAACCATTCGAAAAGTCGAGCGCGTTGTCTTCTGACAGCTCTTGTATTATTGTTATTTACAGCGGACGTTAACGTGTTTTAAGCTTTACTAGCCCCCCCCCCCCCCCCCCCCCCCCCCAAAAAAAAAAACGGTAAAGGCTTCAGTTCTATAGAATATGCACTGTACAAGTACATAAGGTTCAAACAATCTATAAAAAAATATGTTTTAGTCTTCGCCCTCGCAATCAAAGTCGCAATGACGTTATAGCAACCAGTGTTTAATATAACATGGTTCACACTCTTCATTATAAGATTCCAGATATTTCTTGATGAATTGTATCACGTTCCAATAAACGTTAAGTAGGAGGTACCGTGCATGTCAATTCTTATCGAGACAAATGCACCATATGGTCATTAAAACATTCTTGTTGTTTTCTGCTTGTTGTTTTTGCCCTTAATGGTTTAACTATAATAAAATTGGTAACACGATGTTATCGAACACACGTCATAGTTGAGCATGGGATATATGATGTACCTCAAACATTGACTTATATTAAGAACAACTCATCTTATATAAAATGTACTTGAAACCTTTGCATCAGGTCGATAAATACAGGCCAGAATTCATGGTCGCAGAAAATAATTGTTAGCATAGCAACGTTTTCAATAAATCTCTCAGACAATTAGCAAGGGTAATGTTTTCTCTAGACCAGCTCATTTTCATAATATATACAATACGTATTCAATAGGAACCAACTTAAAGTACGATATTCGTACACCGTATATTGTTTGTGTAAGCTGTTAAAGTGGGAGGCGGGTCTCAACGTTATGCGTTAAAAGGGGAGGGGTGCGAAATTATATTCATTGTCCCTTTAATGCAATCTTGAATTAAAGGTTGAGCTGTAATACTGTTTATGAATTGTTTAATGAACATTATAGTAGCATTAGTTTAGTAGATTTTTGGTATTTTTGGTTTGGAATTCTATATAACTTTATCAGAATGGGATTATGGGATTGTTCTTAAATGTGTATAAGCTATTTGCCCCTTTTTATTATTGTTACTTACAGCGGAAGTAAACGTGCTTTTAGTTTGACTAGGCCTCCCCCCCCCTAAAAAAACAACTGTTAAAGCTTCAGTTCTATAGAATATGCACTGAACAACGAAATTAAGTTCACACAATCTATTATTATTCTATGTTTTAGTCGTCAACATTGCAATGACGTAATGCAACCAGTGTTTAATATCACATAGTTCACACTATGCATGAAAGGCTAATTTGCAAAGTAAACAAAAATAGTAACCCGAAGCTGTGCTGTAAAGTAAACAAGGTACGCTAATATACCAACCGTGAACATTAATAAATACCACATCCAGTGCATTTGCAATTAATTTAACAAAAGTTTGATGTTTTGTATGTAAGGTTAAAACAATCATTTCATCACTGAACATGTACATAATATTCCATGCTCAATGCTGAATATGTGACCGGCATATGTTTGCTAAGGATAGACTTCAAAATTGGTGTTACTCAATACAATAATTATGCGTGTTTATCCTTGATTGCATATACACACATTGCATTTGTTTTAGATTAAATCTACCTGAGCTTTTACTAGATGAAACGTTTCTGAAATTCTTGCGCTTAAGATTTGATTCCAAATAATAATTAATATAAATCGTGTTCATCATTGTGAAAATTGTGATGCACAAACATTTCAATGTTATACACAGATCGTGTCAAGATACAGTCGATTACAACATATAAGACTCCGTCCTTCATTTTCATATCGCTCGGTTATACCTCTAAGAAATAAAAACAGGCTATGCAATATGAGTATGAACCTATGGGAGAATAATTTGAAGTAAAAAGTGTAAGCTTACTAAACCCACATATTTGGTATAATCAAAGAAGGTGATCTTTCGGTCAGTTTACATGTTCACGAAAAGGTGTCTAAAAAAGAAGAATATATATATATATATATATATATATATATATATATATATATATATATATATATATACCGGTAGCATTTCCATGTTTGTTGTTGTTATTTGTTTCCATTGAAATGTGCTTAATTAAACAATTGCCTTGGATGACATTTGAGACTGCTGTACATGCAAATAATTAAATCATCTGCTTGTGTGCATATGTTCACAAGTTAAGTGTTTTGTTTGTTAACGATTTATTAGTCTTCACAGCTTGATATCAATAATAGTTACGCAAGCATGAGTACATGTGACGTATTAACTATAATAGTTGTCGGATTCTCACCTAGAAGTGCCTATGCTCAAGTAGTAAATGACCGTTATAAACGAAGAATGTCAAACACAGGGCGAACGCGAAAATACTTTACTTAAGCCCACGTTCTAACAAATATATGTTTAACAAGTTCAAATCCTTTTCATATTAGCTATCTATGATTATTAGCCTCATAAACAAGTATTTGCATACCATTTGCGACATTAACAGCCACACGCGTTATAAGTATAGTGTCTCCGACAGCTTAGACTTTGATATTCATACAATATCTACTTGGTATCGCCATGTTATGTAAGTTATTGGAAACTATATATTCGCAAGTAAAATTACAAGTTAATAATGTAGAAATAAAAACGAATAAATTACTTATCTGTACATCAATAGTATTGCTTGTTAGATGAAGATATAAAATGAACCTTTTCACAGATGTTTGCATGTATTGAAGTTTGTCATAAAACACTTAATATTTATAAATGTTAACATTTGATCTAAAGAGTTCCAGTAAAGAAAAAACAGGAATACAATTAAAGAAAGAAAAACAAAAGTAACCCTCAACTGGGCTCGAACAACCAATCCATGGAGTAAAAGTCCAACGCTCAGACCACTCGACGATCCGTGCTAATACAAAGACCAGTTGATTTTATACTTTATATAAGCAATCATCGTAGTGTTACAAAATATAACAACAACTGAACTTTCCAAATTATTCAATCGTGCAATTTGCGAATCTGAATTATTATTTTTTAATTTTGTCTATTTACCAAAACGTGAAAGGTCCCAATAATACTGGTATGTGTTAAGAGGGAAATACATAGCACACAGAAACATTCCTCATTAAATCGAACGCGATTGACAAACACTTTATCAAAAGCTTTACGCATTAAAGTATCGCCCCAGTAAAAACGAACTTTATTCCAATCATTTTGAAATAGCGTCCGTTCTAACAAACAAAAATTACGTGTATTTCACTATTTTTCGTGTATTTCACTATTTTTCCATTGCTAATGCCCGCTATTATGTTTGCACATGTTTTTTTGCGAATAAAGAATATTTTATTGAACCTACTCCAAATGTATAACCAGCTTTCGTTTTTACATGTATTACTTTAAATTTACCAAATCGTGAACAAGTAACTGGTTTGACTGATTTGTGCCCATCCTTTTCGATTTGTTTAATATATGGGAGGCAGGAATTTTAGAGCAACATATACCATGACATAATCCAGCACATCGTTGGTGATTTGTGAGCACTAATTAAATATTTGCTACAACCGACATTAGAGATCATTCGATTTGTACGCTTGGGAAATATACATAATTTAATTAATGCAGTACATATATATTGCGATGTTATCACAACCTCGAAGAATCTAGAAAATATACAGTATCGTTTTTCAAGTTTAAACTTTGACACACTGCCGATGCATATATTCGTCAAAAGGGTGCGTATGAACCGATTTTGTTTTCGAAAGTTGAATTTGATCCAGTTAAATTCTATTAAAGCTATTGCACCCGACTTAAAGGAAAATGTGTATGTTCACTATCTGAAACTAACGCACACATATTAACGAGAAATGTTTATTAATCAATTTACTGTCCTTAAATGTTACAAAAAAACTTATGTTTTTTATTAGTGCGTACAAACGCATACAAGACAAGTGCGTACACACGCATACAGGACAAGTGCGTTCACACGTACACAGGACGAGTGCGTACACACGCACACAGGACAAGTGAATACACACGTACAAAGGACAATTGCGTTTACACGCACACAGGACAAGTACGTACACACGCACACAGGCAAAGTGCGTACACACGCACACAGGACAAGTGCGTACACATCTACCACGAAATCGAAGAAGTAGTCGTTTTTTTTCGGAGATCGTGTTCTGTGATTGCAGAACGGTGTTTGTGTATCAACAGTTAAAGGGGCCTTTTCACAGATTTTGGCATGTATTGAATTTTGTCATTAAATGATTTATATTGATAGATGTAACGTTTGGATCATAAAAGCTCCAGTGAAATAATACATTTTAAGAAAGAAAAAAATAACCCTCATCTGGGCTCAAACAACTGACCCCTGGAGTAAAAGTCTATCGCTTAGACCACTCGGCCATCCATGCTCATACAATGAGTAATGTAGTTTATACTTTATAAAAGCAATACTCGTAGTTTCCAAAAATATAACGACAATTACAGAATTATCCAAATTATTCAATCGTTTCACGTTGCAATGCTTTATAATTTGTAGGCTTTTAAATCGTCAAAAGATGCATGTAATAGATATTTCAGAGCTGGTTAAATGTCCAGAATTACTGTTTCGTCACAAATATCATAACTACAACGAAAATTGTCCAATCTGAAACTTTTATATTTAGTCAATTTATCAAAACGTGAAAAGGCCCCTTTAATGTGTAATACGTACTCTACAACAGTGACATTTAACCAGTCAATATTGGAAATAACACCGATTGAACTAATTTACGCAAAACAACTGCGAGCATGTGTCATATGTTCCTAACAAGAACGATACTGATCACGCGCAATTCATGTGCAATTGCAAACGTACATTATTAGCATACTAAGATGATTCTTCAAGAAAACTACAACATCGTTTGTACAAAAATAAATTTCCAAATGTGTTCAACTATAAACAAGTTGTGAATTGAATTGCAAATAACTTAAAATAATATCAAATGTAGTCCCATGAATGTTTAACAATATTATAGAGGTGAACGTTAAATAGGCTTTATGGCTTTAAATTAAGTTTTTGCATATAAAAATAAAGCATTCGTAAATTATAACAATATACTATGTTTTTCTTTGTTTTCTTAGAAATAGTATTCTTTTGTTGCAAAGTAATTCGGCATTTTTCGTAATTAATTGTCTAACAATTGCCTCGAGATCGGAATAGTTTATTAATATAAACTTAACACTTTTGTATTCATTATTAAGATCTTATAAATTATTTATAATAACGCTTCTATATTCGTAATGACTTAATGCATAATAATTGCATCATGTGCAATATACTTATGCCCACAATAGCGTTTCTCTGTACTTTGAAGCACTGTTTATGTGTTTCACTTACTTGTTTGATACGTTCATAATCGCATCGGTTGGCCTCCAACACATCCACTGTTGCATCGAGAAGAACTGTGAGCTAGAACAACTGTTTATACGAGCATCTGGCAGCACCGTATTGAAGATCAGCAATTTTTATCGATACGCAATATCAAATGATTTTCAAACGTCTACTAACAAATGCTCTTTCCGTTTTTGCGTTTATAGCCACGCATATTAGATACATATGACATAAATATTGTAAGAATTAAGTGATTTAAGAATTTATGTGGGCTATCAGCTGTTGTATTTTTAACTCAAAAATATTGAATATGTTCAAGTTATATTATTGTGAATTACAATATAATGCCGGTCCAAAGTTATTTACACGTTTAAACAATATAAAAATAGAAATTTGTACATTGTCAAAATGACGTCTTTTTACAGAAAACAGTATCATACATATGTTTTGTTTTGAACATATGTTTTTATTCGATATTTTTGGTTACCGCCCAATTAGTTAACAAAATCATATGTATGTATAAAACACTTAATTTTTTCTATTTATTCATGACATTTTGAACATATTCCATTAAATTTTGTAAAAATGATGTGCAACGCCAATCAAAAAAACTTCAATAATAAATCGTTGTGCGGGGACATCTGATTAGTCGTGGTTAACGGTAATATCCGGTAAATGCCGAAAGCGCTATCTAATTAATTGACAATTAGAACAACTGTTTCTACTGTACGATGCCATGATTAAATTAACAATGGCGACATTGACCGACTGATCTGATCTCATCCGAAACAAACTGCATGCGAATGAAATGGTTGCAAACCGGCTTATGATTTGTATTCTTTAACCAAACATTATAAACTGCTTTCAAGTTAGTTGTAATTCAAATTCGTGCAGGCCTAAATGTAGATGAAATTCAACTTAGTTGTTGGAAGTGTCAGGTCTTTTTCCTGTAATTTAAATGGTATATATGTGTTAAAATCACTCTAATAATGATATCAACCGAACGTTACGAACACATATTGCTCCGAGTTCAATACCTTGTGATAGACACCATACTCGTTTAACAATGATTATGCTGCATCGGAAGTTTTGTTGTTTTGTATGAACCATATGACAGCAACCCATTTAGCTGTTGTTCGACTGATTTTTGCCCATATGTGTTTTATTCAATTTTCTATAAAATCATATTGAGAATATAAACATATTTGTCCTTATGAATTGAACATTTTCACTAGAAACATTCGAATCTTTTCCAAAAAAATCTAGCTTATTTGTGTCAATATGTTTGTAATGTCACTCATGGGTGATAAACTATTGTCAGAATATATAGTTTCTGAACCAGTTGTCAGCTTTAATAACTGAAGGCCTATCGTCAGTAATCTTAGCCGACCAAACGCAACCTTTAAAGATACTATTGAAAATACATTTAATGGCGAGTACGTCAATAATAAAGCTTCATTTTAAAAGATTTGTTCAAACGATTGAACATACAATTTTGTAGCAAGCTTAATAGCTCGTATCACGATCAAGCGACTTCAAAGAGCAACTGATTTTTAAAGTATTATGAATCGTAAATTAATACCTTCTTGAAAATTATTTTCATATTACACATTATCCCATGGATGACGAGCAAATTGACTGGAATTGTATTTATAGAGAAAAGCAATTTGTACGACCACTAATTGACAGCAGACAACAACAACGGGCAAAAGGTTCAATGTCGTTTTAATGCAAAGGCTCTGTCAGAAGCTATCAGGTTTTGATATGCATTTCTCGCATGATACTTTCTGATTGTTCAATTTACAAAACAGCATCAACAACACAATCATCCAAGGTCGACCCAATAAACAACACGATAAGAAGTTTACTAGGTAATTAAGTAAGTCGAAATAAATCGTCGATTTGATTCAATGACATAATGAACAGAGTATGTGTAGCGGTGTACTCGCGAAATGAATATTTAATACCGATTCCATAATTGCCGCCTGATTGAGATGAAACTAATTCTTGACATCAAAAACACGGTTACCACCAACAGTATGCTTGACGTGATATTGAGCGGTCAAATGTGTTTTTCAAAACGGGAATATAAAATTAAGTTTTTGTGTGTTAATTAGCAGTTAAATTATCGGATTACCTTACAAAGTGTTTGTCAATGTTATACTAACAGTTGGATATGAAGTATTGTGGAATTTGCCATGCCAAAAATAAAACAAAAGAAAAGAAAACAGCGGAATAGTGGTGGTAGCAATTCGGATGGTCCAGAGAGTAGTTTGAAGTGTAAGGTGACCAAGACAAGAGGCCCGTCTGACGAATCGAGTGGTGATATTTCTGTGAGTGAGGTTTTGTGTAGAGCAAATGCAATGCTATATGAGGACTGTGAAGACCCTAATATTTCTAGTGCTTCTAGTGTTTTTCTAAACAGTGCGGGCGGACAGGAAGAAGTATCCAAGATGGCCGAAGGAGGGCGGGAACCCACCAACCGGGACTTAATGAGTGCCCTTAAAGATAATATGAGGGGTATATCGGACAGACTAGAAGCCATGGAACGGAAGTTATGTGCCATCGAAGAACTGGAGAAGAAAGTGACGGACTTTGAGCGTGAATTAAAGAAGGTTTGGGTCGCTCTAGGCAAAAAAGACCGACGAAAAAGTGTCACGCCTGGAAGACAAGGTGGAAGCGGCGGATATTGGAGGCGGTAAGGTCAGCTCCCGCGTGCACGATCTGGAGCGTCAACGCCAGCAGCTCAGTGATGACGTGAACTATCTAAAGGCGCAGTCGATGCGCAACAACCTCATCTTCTCTGGCATTCCGTAAGACAACTCCACCTGAAGCGAGACCCCGGCAGTGACTGAGCGCAAGCTCCGCGATTTTTTGCATGAGAAGATGAAGATCGCCAGGGAGACAATAGAGGCGCTACGCCTCGAGAGGGTGCACCGGATGCCGTCGCAACCGATCGCAGGGAGAGTGAGGAGCGTGGTTGCTCGTTTTGCTTTCTTTAAGGACAGAGAAACGGTATGACAGCAGTGGCCGGAGTTGAAGGGGACAACTTTTTATGTGAACGAACAGTTCCCCCCGGAAGTCCAAGCCCGGAGGGCCAGACTTTTCCCTTAAGTGAAGGCTGCCAAGCGAGAAGGAAAGCGTGCATGGATATTTTACGACACGCTGTACGTTGACGGCAAACCTGTCAGGGACTAGGATTACGTTGGAGATGAACTTTCTATTTTATCCTGGAATATACATGGACTTAACAGCGACAAAAAATAATGTAAATCTTTTGTTGATATTTTAGCCAAAAATGATATATGTTTTCTATATGAATCATGGTTTAATGTTAATAGTAATATTGAGCTTAATGGTTACATTTCACATAACTTTTACAGAAAATTTCAACATAAAAATGCTAGGCGTAGTAGTGGTGGTGTTATACTTTACTATAGAGAATATTTAAAAGATGGTATAGAAATTGTAAAAAATCACTTTGACTCTATTATTTGGGTGAAACTAGATAATGTATTTTTTAACATAGAAAAAGATGTATATTTGTGTAGTGCTTATATATGGGGCGATAACTCGCCCGTTTATAATACTTTTAATGTTGATCTGTTCAATATATTGGAAATCGAGTTAAGCGTTTACGATAAATGTGGATCAGTGTATTTATGTGGTGATTTTAATAGTAGAGTTGGGCAAAAATGTGATTTTATCATCCATGACAAGTTTAACTGTATTGTTGACGATGTTGATTATAGCCCCGACTGTAGTACTAGACGGGCCTCATTGGACCAGTCAGTTAACAGTCACGGTGTTAAATTATTAGATTTGTGTAAAGCGACCGGTTTGCGTATTTTGATACGGCGGTTAGCTAATACAAACCACCATACTTTTTTATCACATAACGGTTGTTCTGTAATTGACTATTTACTGACATATGATCACGATATGTCACAGTTGAACAATTTTTATATTGATGGTTTTAATGAATGGAGCGATCATGCACCATTGCGCTTTTCCTTGTGTTGTAATAATGTTACTACTACTATACTTGACCAAGAAGAAATTAAGTTTAAGTGGGATGTCAATTTACGGGAGCATTTTCGCTCTGGTATATATGATAATTTAGAAACTTTTAATGAAATTATACAAAATACAGAGAGTTTGAATAGAGAATCCGTAAATACTATGCTTAATAAGTTTACGGATACAGTGAGAAGTATAGCAGATCCTTTGTTTGCCAAAAACTGTTATTTTAAACAAGATGTTCGTTTTAGTACGTCACCTGTACATGGAAATAATTGGTTTGATCCAGTTCGTAAAACAGCTCGCAATAGTTATTTGCATGCCCTTAGACTGTTCAATTTAGATAAGTTGCAAGAAAATCGTATGTTGTTATGTGAACGTAAAAAGCATTATAAAGGTATTATTCGGAAAAAGAAAAACGCAAGTTACAAAAAGAAAATGAATGAAATTGAGGATCTTAGAAGAAAAAAAACGAGAGATTTTTGGAAACACTTTAGAACAAAAACTAAAAATAAATCTGGAAATATACCTTTAGATGCTTTTCGATACTTTTTTAAGAACTTAGGGTGCAATGTTTTTAATTGTGAAAATGATGAATCTGAGTTTTTTAATAAACATAATAATTTTGATTTGCCGAATTATGCTTATCCGGAGCTAGATAGACTTATCTCTGTGGAAGAAATTGTTAAAGCCGTTAAACTACTTAAGCGGAATAAAGCCCATGGACTTGATAATTTGTTAAATGAATACTTTATAGAATCTATTGACATTTTAGCTTTGCCTTTGAGTGATATGTTCAATAAGATAATAGACTCTGGAGTGTTCTCCGAAGCGTGGACAGTCGGTATTATTGTTCCATTACACAAAAAGGGCTCCGAGTCAGATGTAAACAATAACAGAGGTATTACACTTATAAGCTGTCTTTCTAAACTGTTTACCTCAGTTATTAATAAGAGAGTTGAAAATGTCTGCAATGAATATAATATTATTTCGGACGCCCAATTCGGATTTCGAAAAGGACGTTCAACTGTAGATGCAATATTTATACTTCAGTCATTAGTTCAGAACTATATGTTTGAAAATAAACGTTTGTATGTTATTTTTGTCGATATGTTGAAATGTTTTGATTCTATTTATAGAAACCGTCTTTGGTTAAAAATGTTTAAATCGGGAATTCAGGGTAAAGTTTTACGAGTTGTTAGAGATATGCATAACAACGTTAAATCATGTGTTAAGTCATTTTCTTCATTTTCTGATTATTTCTCATACGTAGGCTTGCGTCAGGGGGAGGTAATGTCCCCTTTGCTATTTTCTTTCTTTGTCGAGAACTTGGAAGGAACTTTATCTCCAAGATGATATTAATGCAGGAATAAATTTAGATGATGTTATGATTTTATTACTTTTGTTTGCTGACAACATGGCTAGTATAGGTAAAAATCCAACAGAAATTAAAAACCATTTAGACCATTTACACACTTACTGCAATAATTGGGGATTGCAGGTTAACATAAATAAGACCAAAATTTATGGCTTTTCGTAAGCGAGGTGGATTACTGACCTCAGAGAAGTGGACCTACAATAGTCAGCCAATAGAAGTTGTTAATGATTTTAACTATTTAGGAGTTGTTCTAAATTATACTGGTAGTTTTAATCTTAATCAAGAATATTTAGTTGGTAAAGGGCTTAAGGCCATGAATGTTTTACTTTGTAAATGTCAGGACTATGATTTGAAGCCTAGTACTCTTTGTCCATTGTTTGATGCCTTTGTTGGCTCTATCATCAATTATGGAGCAGAAGTTTGGGGAGATACTAAGTCAAAATAATTAGAAAGGCTTTATCTAAAATTCTTAAAACGTCTATTAAAAGTAAGACTTAATACATGTAATAATATGGTGTATGGCGAACTTGGGAGATATCCGCTTTATATACATAGATACGTACGTATACTAAAATATTGGTTTAAGCTGCAGTCAAGCGACAACATTACTTTAAAATATGTATACAACGAAGCAGTTAGATATTGTGAAAAGGGTTGAACAAATTGGGTATATAATGTTTAAAAGATGCTAAATGAGTATGGTTTTCCAGATGTATTCGAAAATGCGCATGCTTTTGATATGGAATCATTTTTGTTTGTATTTAAATGTAGAACTGTTGACTCATTTAAACTTAAATGGTACAATGCTGTGAACGAAAGCTCTATGATGGATATGTATAGGAATTTAAAAGCCTCTCTAGTATATGAACCATATCTAAATATTCTACCTAAATCATTAAGAGCATATGTTAGTAAATTACGTTTATCTGTACACCTTTTGAGTATTCAAACGGGTAGATACGCTAGAAATGTAGAGGAAAGATCTTTCAGACACTGCATTTTCTGTGAGTTAAATGACATTGAGGATGAATATCATTTTGTTTGTGTATGCCCTATGTATAATGATTTTAGAAAAAAAATATATATAAAACAACTATTACATCAAACCATCTGTTTATTAATATTTGAATTTGTTAAAAACGGTGGATAAAATGGAACTTATTAATCTGTCACTGTTTGTCAAAAACGCCTTATTTATACGATCAAGACTGATAAATGATATGTCATAATATATTCATCTCCTGTATACTAATGATGTATGTAATATATTTCCAACTGCTTTTGTAACGATCTTATTTTATAAAACCACGAGTTTTGCTTTTTGTGTTGTTTTTGTACCTAACATATTTTTTCTGCTTATTTATTTTTTTGTATAAAATCCCGTGACAATATATATGTGCGATTGTATATATATAGACGATGTACTTTGTATAAGTCTTGAATAAAAAATCTGTCTGTCTGTCTGTCTGTCTGTCTGTCTGTCTGTCTGTCTGTCTGTCTGCATTCGTTAAAGTGATATTATGGGAATCTAACAGTTTATAGGTGCTTATCGCAACCGTTGTTTATTTTTGGTGTTTTCACTTCATATACACTTATATTTGTTAATGTAGCATCAACATACTAAAACAATATCCCGGAAAGAGAAAATAATGCGTTTGAACATCAACCGTACTTTCGTTTGACAACTGATCATACATGTGCAATGTGAACCTAAATTTAGTTTTAGTGCAGATTCGTTTAAACGACACCAAGATACAATTTTGTTTCACTGATCATTCGGCTTAGAAGACTGGGTGAGTCATGTAAAATATCGTATATAAAATATATTTTTAATAAACAACTGGTAGCAAGATAAGTTGCAGATAATTGGTCAGTAGCCACATTTTAACTAACTCTTTTGACCTGTTAATTCTTTTCAGCTCAATTCAAAAGTGAAAAATGCCCGTAATATCACTTTAAAGGGGCCTTTTCACGTTTTGGTAAATTGACAAAATTGAAAAAAAAAATGGTTTTAGATTCGCAAACTTTCTTTGTAGTTATGATATTTGTGAGGAAACAATAATACTGAACATTTACCATGCTCTAAAATATCCATTATGTGCATCGTTTGACGATTTAAAAACCTGAAAATTATAAAGCGTTGCAACGCGAAACGATTGAATAATTTGGGGAGTTCTGTTATTGTTGTTATATTTTATGATACAACGAGGATTGCTTATATAATGTATAAAATACATGTTTCGTGGTATGAGAGCGGATGGCCGAATGGATAAAGCGGTAGTCTTTTACTCCATGGCTCCAGTGGTCAGTGGTTCGAGCCCAGCTCAGGGATAGTTTTTTCTTTCTTTAATTTTATTCTGGTTTGTTTACTGAAGATTTTTAGATTTGTTGACATTTATCAATATAAAGCATTTAATGACAAACTTCAATACATGTCAAAATCTGTGAAAAGGCCCCTTTAAACACGAATGAATGCATTTTAAATAACTAAGATAGTGTGTTATTCCTATCAACAAGTACACTTCTCTCTGATCATTTATCTGCCAATGAAAACTATATCAATTATTTTTAATTCCATTTTCTAATTTATAATTATGTTAATCAAATGTTACTGAACTTGTCTCCAAACATTGATAAGGCCACACTAAATTGATAAGTACTATTAAGTAGCTCGACGGATTGAGGCCCCAAGCAAACATATAGCGTGGGAGAGAACTATACATATTTTCAAGTTTCGATATAATCAGAGTTAAGCTTAATATATTGCCAAAAATATCGTCTAAATAAGATAATCTGACTCGGCGTTGGTCATTGAAATGTGTTAATGATTTTTACCAACTACTCATGACTTGTGCAATTTATTTTTTAATTTCTACTGTCATTCGTGGGTGACGAACTTAGGGAAGAGTATTTAGTTTTTAAACCAGATGAACAATAATGTTCAATAAATCGATGCCTATCGCGAACATTCTCAGGCCATTGTATTGGCCGACTATAAACAACCAGTATGTTCGGAAAATTAAATAAACACCGCAGTTTAAGGATCAGAAAAAGTATGTCTCGCTCATATGAGATTGGTGTATATGATAATTTCTATTTACCACCAACTTAATCTAACAATGATCATATATTCATGCAGTGGCCGCTGCGCTAAGTTTAATCTGCAAAAAATATTCGTAACACGAAGATTCAAAGCAACTCGATAATAAAACAGCTTAATAATGCCATTTATATATTCCGTGAGAAAACACTCGACTGCGGGGAACAATGGACGTAATGATCGCATTTTGTATTCCCCATTTCAAATGTTATATGCAGTAAATCCGATTGACACATTTTAAAATTAAATGAAGAATAAACTTGTGATTTACAGCCACATATAACGCACAGTCATATGTTCTGCAACTGTGATTAAATGTGTAATTTATTAAAAAGTGGATTTATTCAATATCCTTTATGAATTAAACTTTCCTTATGAAGGAAATATAAAGCAAAAACAAGGACAACACCATCATCAACACCGTCAAGTAAATATTTTTAATAAAATATTATTGAATGCATATATATACCACATAAAATGTATGTTCGTTCTTCGGGTTGAGTAACATCTGATTTGACCGTCGCACACGTTTCGAAGTCATGTTTAAACATGCGCGTAGTCTGTAAATCAATTGCATTCTTAATGAGCCACGCTCCACAGTTGAATTATGATCGACATTTTGAAACACAAGATTAATGAGAAGACTTCGTAGACGAGTTCTCCGATGAGTTCAGGGTGTGTTCGTTAGTATTTGTCGCGGTCTTTTCGAAAGACAAAACAAAATCAAAGTTAATTTACTGTGGCATTTCTAGTAACATCAGTTTCCGCCTTCATTATTGGCATGTTCATTCTATTATCTACGTCAGTCTCCTAAACAGTGAAATCAAATAATTTGATTATGCCTTTTACGGCCATGCTTGCAAGTTAAGAACAGCTAATTTTAAAAAAACGACGTCATACCAACTTTGGCGTAATCCTAAATAAAGTTGATTGTTACGGTTTGGCTACAAAATACGTTTATTAATACACATACAAACCTCTTTGAGGCATATAAAAGGGCATTTTTTAAATTTGGACTTGTTATATATATAAGTCCAAACTTTTTTGAAACGGTTGCCAATAAATGTTGTCTCATAAGTACTGAAATTTGTCCCAAAGTTATTTCATAATCTGTCAATGCACACAGTCCGAACCGTTAGTAAGTACGAAGTGCTTCACATACAGACTCATACCATTATCTACATGTGATGGGATCTATAGACTTCGTAATATAATATTGAATTTCACCCACAAACACAAGTCTGAATTAAAATAATGTGATACCAGTAAGATATATGAAAAGCGGAAAGACAAATGGACAGTTGAGCTGCTCGGTCCTCAAACATTAGTATCTCTTTAATTCTTTTTTTTTTCAAAACGACTTTGAAGACTGCAGGAAAAAAATATGTCTTTAATGATTTATGCAAAGTAATCTTTATATGTACTTTCCGTATCGTTAAAGCCATGCTTGAGTGTTTGTACCTTTAAACATTTGTTTGGTTGGAAAATAACAGGTGCCCTTTAAATGATCAACATGCCTAATGTTCATTCCAAAATTGAAAATATGAACACAATTGTTAGTGAGTATGTAAGGTGAAAATATGTTTAAGATTTACACATCTAAAGTACAAGCAATAATAAAGCTAAATTCTAGAGAGAAAATAGGTGAAAAACGTGTTCTCAATTGTACTAGAAACCAAAGTTTATAATGTTCATAATCGTATTAGTTTCTCATTTCATCGAATTGGTTTAATGTCGACATTTTCTTTCCAATGGAGCATTGCGGACACTGAAGTATGCCATTAAATTGTTATACTTGTAATAAAAATTAAAAAAAGATAATCTAATACGACATAATATGAATTTGATATACCATGTCATTCACACGAACATTTTTATATGCATGAATTCATTGATACACCAAATATGATCTGCATTATGTTAATTTTGTAAGTACACACATGTAACAAAAATATATACGGGTATATTTAGTGATTAGTTATTTCAATATTATTCAGCCTTTTTTTGACCTTACAATATGTTGTCGATTTCTATTTACCTTCAACTTTATTGACGAAAGATATACAAATACGTGTGTTAACATGTTTTTAATTTAGCTTAATGCTATAATATAAAATGTCTTATATTAATCAAATCATAGATCAAACAAACATATATAAACACGTTGAAAGCAAAAAACGTCGCTACATTCGTCATTACGGTTGACTCTCTGTTATTTTCATTAATCGTAAACACGGAAGGAAACTGTTTAATGTGATAACGATCAGAACATTTTACATACGACTAGACAAACGTATGTCCTTAAACCAAGTATCGTAGAATTTCGAAATCACGATGTAATATCTGACAATATCAGATATAAATAAAACAAGTTTGTTCTTAGTAATAAGAGTACCTGGAATTCTGTTGCAATTAGAGTTATCATTCGTCATCCATACAGTTTAAAAACTTAATCTACTTAACGATTTCTTAAGCGCCGTCTATTATCAACATCGGAAATAGATGACCAGCGAAGCGAAAGTAAACATCACGCAAGAGGTAGTGCTCGTGAAAAGAATAAGTTCTACCATTTTTATCGCGAACGTTTTTCAAAAACTGTGTGACAAATCAATAGTGGACATATCAAACTTTTATCGTAAGTAGTTGGAATTTTTTATTAATACATTCGAGTGTTGAAATATATAAATCATCAGCTACCTGGTACCGAAAGTTAAGGTCATCGGGACATCTTTTTTCCTTTAGTCCGAGGACCGTATACTAATTTTGCCGAGTGTGTCAATAGTGTGCAAATAAAATTATAAAAACTGTTTTTGCAAGCTTCAGCCCAAAAATCTAGTTAGTATGCAAATGTTTGGCTAAAAAATAATCTTCGTTGTGTACGGCGAATAGAACCTGATGTGTACGGCGTATAGCAAAATTAGATTCTTATATAAATTGAAGATTCGTAAACAAAATTTGCTAATTATCGCTACTGTTCCTTTCAAGTGCGAGGGAAAAATGATTTTATTCAGTTATACTAACTCGATTTAAATAGAAGGTGCGAGAGCTAATCCCTAGAGAGTCATAGCGCTGCAAAGCGAACTTTCCATCATAAACATCATTTGTTGATCTGATAAGGACTGTAGTCAATAATTAAAAAAAATGTGTTTTTATTTGTATCTATTTAGTGTTAAAATGCCAATACGCTGCAGCTATTCGCCGTTCGTGACTTTAACTATTCATCGTACACGACTTTTGCCATAAACAACTATTCGCCGTACACTACAGTTATTTAATATGAATAGATTTCCACGAGCAATAATCAAACCAAGACCAGAAATAGCGTTAAGATGTTATATATTGCCTATAAGAATAGGAAATCAACTCCAAACACGATGACAAATCATGTAATCATAAAAGAAAAGCTGTTTTTTCGAGAAGTATCAATTTCAAACCGGTACCAAGCAGTCATAAATTTGTGTAAATAACGCTTATTCAATACGAATTGCAATATAGATACACATTTTTAAACATATTAATCTTACTGTAAGATGCCTAACACGGACTGGTTATCCAGGAGCGAGTAACTATTAGATATTTTAGGTAAATACTCACTGCTCCCCATGGTTGGTTTGTTTACTTTCGCTTCGCTGGTCATCTATTTCTGGTGGTGATGATAGACGGTAATAAGTAATATCTACTTATTCAGTGCATTGAACTACGTTTTATTTATGACATGGTTAGATTATATAACGTAAGTGTGGCCCAAGCATATGTGCACATGGCTAGTTTCAAAGCTTATGTTGCGACTAAGAACAGATGAGACAATACTTATTTATGTTCGGCTCTTACAATTAATGATTATTAAAATAGCCCTTACAGTTAATTATTATTAAGTAATGTATACGTTGTTTCAATAAAAAAATATCCTTGCTAAATCGCAAAACCCTAAACACCAGCCCATGGTTGTACAATTAGTCTGCTCGAGAAGTGTTTAATACAAGTTAACATAAAATTACGTAAGGTTATGTCCGTCCAGGGAAATTTCTGCACAGATCTTGGAGCGTTTTTTAGCGGCGTCAAAAAAAGCGGCACATTCAAGAGTTTATTTTATTTCATTATCTCATAATTTCATATATATGTCAGTTTATGCAGTCCTTTTAAGTGAAATGGTAATGAACATTTTCGTAAATCAATTAATGTGATGATTCATTATAAATACAGAACATAAATATAAAACGCATACAAACACGTTCAACGGTGTTTGACTTCTTTGAAACAAAAACTTATTCAATTACTAAGATTGTGTTTAGAGTGTTATGCATGCAGTGTTAATACTATTTTATGGTGCTCAGACTCGCATTACGATTCATGCTTAGGCAACGTATCCCAGGTTCGATACTTTTATGTAATTTTTACTCAGGCCGGCTTCATCGTTTGGCGGTATTTGAAACGGTGCAGGAGCAAGTGGCTGCTCCTTCAGGGCGTTTTGGTGACTGTTGAAATTCTGTTTGATTTCACTGACTGTCAGAGGCTCCAGAAATCGAGGACCAAACACCGGTGAACTTCTAGCAATGTGTGTCTCTTGAACACCCTGGCCACTTAAAGGCCTTGGAAACACCGATACACTTCTTTGCGACATGGGCTGAGGTGCCCATTCTGGGGAACGTGCTAAATTAGACCTCTGAAAACTGTCCATCCTCATCAGACCGTTGCTAAATGCGTTTTGTTTGGAGCTCGCTGCTAACATCTGGTTACTCTCAATCAGTGAAATTATGCTGTTGATAAGACTATGAGTGGGAAGATTGGCGGCATCTTTCAGGATCCTTTGTATTTCTTGTATGCCGCTTATTTCTGAAGATTCAGTTGTTGTGACAGGCGCAACAGTGACCATGTCTATTGAGCCGACAGTGGTACTATCAGGAATAACATGTTTGGTGAAGAAAGCAGCACTATTGTCAATCAATAACTCAGTTGATGAGTTCCTCATGTTCGCCGCTTGTAAGTGAACATCGGCGCTTGACTGCATCATGGCTGCAGAGGACGTCGGTTTGAAAGTTGTTTCAGACTTTGGTGAAGGTGTTGATAATGGTAGATCAGTTCCGTCGTAATTAAGTCCTGTGGTTGACAAAAAATCCATACCCCAAGTGGTCGATTCTACTGTGTTTGAAATGTGCGTTTGTACATCGAGTGTTCCTTTATAGAAGTGTGAATCTACTGGCAAGGGTGCCTTAAGCTGACTGTGAATTGCGTGGAGCAACGGATAGATCTCGCCTGTGCAAAACAAGCCGGAAAAATCGTCCATGTCAAGGGAGGACAACATTATACCACCAATAGCGTTTTGTCGCATCCAATTTACCTGTAACATGCACGTGCACATACGAGTGTGAACTTTGCTGTACGAATAAGCACGTATGGTAAAAATGAATATATATATGCCTCCAGAGATTTCCGCGTTTGATATTAATTATCGCATCAGTAATGGAATAAAATGTGAAAAATTGTTCAAAGAAACCACATTATAGATGTAAAAGTAGCCTAGTGTTACACGGTAGAAGCCAGGTCGGATAAACAGTTTTGAAATAAAAAAATTTTGCTTCTTCAAACACGAGAGTACTTTTACTTCTATTAATGCGATATGGTATATTTAGGATCCCTAACCAATCCATCAAAATATAGACCAACATACAAACAATACAAGTACGCCACGCTTTAAACAAACATTTATTCAAAGCTGAAAAACGCAAAAAGAATGTGGAAAGCATGGAAAGCCCTTATATGATATTAGATATAAACAAAAGTAACAAAAATCTCTAACAAAAACAGACGCAACATTTAAAGCAAAAGCAATATGTATTACACCTTCTCCCTCTAATTAAACAACACGTGTTATTAACTTGTTTGATTCTGTTGTTGTTGTTTTTGCTGTTTCAGTTGCCGCTGTCGTTGTTGTACTCGTTGTATTTGTAAAGGACTAAGTTGTCTACGATTCGGTTTGTCCCCGTTTTCCTTCGGCACTGCTGGTGTCTGTGTAGTGGGTTTTGTCGGCTCAATGGTAACTTTTGCAATAGTAATCTTGCTAGCTGTTGGGGCTGGCGTAGCTGCTGTTGTTGGTGAAGAAGTGGGATAAGCGTGTGTCGTCTGCTGGTTTTGTTGCATTCTCTGACGTCGCATGACCATAATACGCTGCCGTCGTTTTTGGATTTCAGCTGGATCGTTCACTCGTTTATCGTTAGGCTTTGGTTGATTTTGCTTTGGTTCAGGCGTTGATTGTGTCGTTGTAGTAGACGTTGATATTTTCATAGTTGTTTGAGTCACAATCGTTGATGGTGTTGTTGTTTGTGGTGTGCTTATAACATTTTGAGTGACTGTTGGACTTGTGGTTTTGTTTTGCCTATTTTGCATACTTTTACGACGACTTTCTTGCATTCTCTGACGTCGCATGACCATAATACGCTGCCGTCGTTTTTGGATTTCAGCTGGATCGTTCACTCGTTTATCGTTAGGCTTTGGTTGATTTTGCTTTGGTTCAGGCGTTGATTGTGTCTTTGTGTTAGACGTAGATATTATCATAGTTGTTTGAGTCACAATCGTTGATGGTGTTGTTGTTTGTGGTGTGCTTATAACATTGTGAGTGACTGTTGGACTTGTGGTTTTGTTTTGCCTATTTTGCATAATTTTACGACGTCTTTCTTGATTAAGTTTTATTTGCTGCTCTCGTGTCAGCCTTGGGGGTACTGGTTGCTTTTTTGGTTGTACGCCATCTTCCGAAACTCTCGGTCTTGACGTTGTTGTACTTGTTGTGGCTGTAGCTGCAGTAGAAGTAGAGGTTGTCGCCATGGTTGTGGTAATACCTGTAGTAAAAGTGGTCGCTTGGGTTGTGGTTGTATGTGTAGCAGAAGTAGGAATTGTCGCCTTTGTTGTGGTAGTAGGTGAAGTAGAAGCAGAAGTTGTCGTCTGTGCTGTAGTTGTAGGTGAAGTAGAAGTAGACGTTGTCGCCTGTGTTGTAGTTGTGGCTGTAGTTGACGTAGTTGTTGTCTGTGCTGTAGTTGTAGATGTAGTAGAAGTAGACGTTGTCGCCTGTGTTGTAGTTGTTGCTGTAGTTGACGTAGAAGTTGTTGTCTTTGTTGTGGCTGGCCTTCTCTTTGGTGCAGGGGTGGTGGCTATTGGCACAGTGTCAACGACTGCCCCAGAATCACCAGTTGCGAAATAATCAACAGTATAAGGTGCTTCTTCAACTTTTGCCGGTGTCGTTACTGTTCTTGGCTCAGCTCTCGGAATGAAAGGTCGAGTAGCATTCTTATCAAGCGGAATCCGGAGAGCCGAGACAGCCGTTTTGAGAAGAGGAAACGCACCCTCCGAACATTGGTTTTTGACGTCGTCTGTATCAAGTGACCATATCAGCATGCCTCCAATTTGATAGGTTCTGGTCCAGTTAACCTAGTGATTAATAACACTTATTTCATACAAGGTATGTTCAATTTCTCATCCACAAAGTAGACTTTGGGGGTAGATCAAACCGTTTCTGATATTTAGTTTTTCTTATTTTTAAAGTAGTTCGCATATAAAGAATGAATCAAAATAGCCCCGATCTCGAAAACTCTGGATAAATGAATGTGCGCATAGAATAGATTCAGATTAGACTGTGCCATCCGTGTCGTTCCTTATCATCGTAATCTAACGACACAAGCTAATTGGGGACAACATTTAGCGCACATTGATAAAACCAGCTTTTCCCAGAGTGAAGCACATATATTTGAAAAACACCTCATTACTCATAGTTTTCCTTTTAGATATTTGTAGTGCACCTTAATGTCAGTTAACGGGTAAACACTTTTTCAAAAACGCAAATAAGTTTGATTTGTGAATGTACATTAAGTATCACAAAAGCCATGTTAGTATGCAACAAGAACAATACATTGTTTATTTATAAGAAGCAGCAACATCCTATTAAGACACATAATGTTAACAAAGCAACACTACAAGAAAGTTAATGCATTCACACACAATTCAACTGATTTATACCGGTATGTTAATTATCACACAGAAAGATGTTAATTTTTATCCTTAAAATTTGTTCTCAATATAACGATCAACATTACAACAATCAATATTACAATAGCATTCATTAATAAACAAACAGGCACAAACGGGAAAGGGTACATGTTAAACAGTGCAAATATATCATAACCTTGTAGCTCATTACCATAATAGGAAATCTATCCAAGCAGCCATGTAACTGCGTTTATGTGAACGTCGCTAAAATTAAAAAGTCAAAGAAATTCCTTAAACCTCATACCGTTATCTTTGGATTACCTTCGCACGAATGCTGTCCGTATCCTCGCCAGCAATCCACTGATCACCGCTGTGCCAATAAGGAACTTGGCTTACTGGGTCCCACACCCTTGGGGCGTCAACATACTGTAGGCATCGCTGACAAATACAATGTGATTTAGATTAGGTTTGTATCGATATGGAACCTGGCTTACTGGGTGCCACACCATCGGGGATACTGTAGGCATCGCTGACAAATACAATGTCTATTAGATTAGGTTTGTATCGATATGGAACCTTGTTTACTGAATCCCATAACCCTTTGGCGTACAGATACTGTTGACGTGGCTGACAAATACAATGTTATTTAGATATGTTTGTATCGATATGAAACCTGGCTTACTGGGCCTCATACCCTTTGGGTGACCACATACTGAACGCATCGCTTACAAATACAATGTCATTTAGATTAGGTTTGTGTCAATATTGAACCTAGCTTACTGGGTTCCATACCCTTAGGGTGTCGACATACTTAAGACATCGCTAACAAATACAATATCATTTTAGATAAGGTTCTATCAATTGTATATTATGTGCACGTTAAACGATTACTGTTTCAATAGTATGTACTTTCTTACATAGTTCGCATCGTTTATGTCTCGATACACATACCTTTACGCATAAATACGATTTTAGTACAGATACAAATGGATCATTTTCAGTCTAAAAACCAAAAGTTTAATACCTACAAAAGTAAACAGTAAATATCTTATTGCTGTGCATTATCTTTCAAACCACGTGCCCTAATAAAACCGAGCAAAAATTTAGAACATTATTCAAACGTAAAATGTATGCATGAAGAGTTGACAGATTATCATATAAATGTCGAGTTGTGCGCAAATGTTGTTGTGTTCTATTCATTTAATTTATGAGCAATTGTTGGTCTTCCTCTTTACAATGTATGAAATTGTTTTAAATGCCAGTGTATTAGACAGTTGTGTAAAAACAAAAACAAAGCAGATATTATACTTTAACACTTTTGATAAAACATTGATAAAAATGGGATAGATAGATTGAGACCTTGCATAAAACACAAGCGCATACCTCATAATATGCCAACATCCCCGGCTGTCTCGTGTACTCGCCCTCGACCCCGGGGCCGACAGTAGGAACGTTGTACTCTGTGTGCCTCGCCCGCCTGAGGGTGAATGTGCGTCCGTACGTAGACACGCCGAGTACCAGCTTGGTCACATCGGGGACCAGCGACATCCAGTACCGCATGACGGCGTCCTGAAGATGACATTTGAGGTAAAGCAAGTTAAACTGATTTGTCCTGAGTTCAAATGAGTTTATTTATTAATTTTTTTCTACGTGATATTATAGAGTGCGATTAGATTCTATTATGTGCGTCTTCAAACACTTGTGTATATTGTAGCCATTGTGTATACACTTTAATATACTATAATATATGTACAACGATATACCGCGATTCATTCAAACGGTATATTTAAGCGGGTTGTGAGTTTGCTGTATCGTTATATAGGTTCAAACATCGTAAATAAGCAACGATTTCATTTGACCCGGCACTATAGGTTTTGATGCTCAAAAATTGAGTTGTATTCTATGTTCTACATTCTATTGACATGCAAGCGTTATGTGTACTGGCGAAATTGTGGATTTATTGGGTCTGTTTACGCGCTTTTGTACTATTACGTCATTAGTGTGTTTGCATATGTCGTTTTTTGTTCATTTCTCGATTTGCTAAAATGGACTTTAAACATAATATTTTTAATACTTACAACATTGACTTCCGTGGCCGGTCCGAACTCCTCCTTTCGTGCGTACAGCTGGCTCGGATGGCCCGTGTAGTTGTCCCAATCGCCATGGAGATCAAACGCAAACACGTTTAAGAAATCCACGTACCTTAAAAGAATTCAACCCATGCTATAATGTTGTATTCGCTTGACAAACTAGAACCCTTCTTATTAAAAAGCGCACGCCAAATTTAAGTTACGATACATTTTATGGCACAACTCCTCTTTCAATTGTATGTGTGTCTCACACAAACTTTCACAGTTATATCACCGGAAGGGTAGATGATTAAAAAAAACATTCGTGGTTGAACCAGTTTTGACAGAATTATGAACCTTTTTGTGTTCTTTTTACGTCCCAACGCTTAAATGTTAAAACCCTCTGTAACTGAATGGTGGATCACAGTTAAAATATGTGTTAAAAAAAAACGGAATATGGTGTTTAACAAGTTAGGGCAAACATATCGCCTGTGTATGTTCTCATCAATAGAACATACGGAATATATGTTCCAAAAATCTTTTTTTTTCTACTCCCCTTTAACAAATTGTCGAAAGACATCAATCTTACACACTCGGATAACCTTTAATGCGTAGATGATTGCATAAAAGAAATATTAGATACCACAAGTTTTGGCAGCTGTATGGCGCTTTGTCTGTTTTTAATAAACAATGTATATGCTCAAAATAATGTTTTTAACTCCTCATCAATTACAAGGTGGATGTCGCTCAAACTTTCACAGTGTTGATGATCATAAAGAAATGAATTTCGTACTCGACATGTTTTCGCAGAATAATAGCCCTTTGTCTGTTGTTTTTACTCTGTTAATCTAAAGCGCAAAATGTTTGGGTATTTTGCCGATTTCGCTTTAACCTTCAGAGCTAAATGACGTTAAGTGTAAATTACTATTAGGAAAACAATATTTGCACTTTATCTTTCGTTCAACTATACAAAATTCAGTGGGTTGTCTGCGTTTGACGTGTGTTGTTCGGGCATACGTTTCTGTGACACTTTCTAGTGTAATATCTGTAATCGCTAAGCACCAACCTCCATAATTTGAGCAGATGAATTCATTTCCGAGTATTTTGTCACATGTCCTTTAATTAATAAACATATTGAGCATTAAAGGGGCCTTTTCACAGATTTTGGCATGTATTGCAGTTTGTCATAAAACGCTTTATATTGATAAATGTAAACATTGGATCTTAAAAACTCCAGTAAAAAAACAAAAATAAAAAAACGAAAGAAAAATTAAGGAACCCTCAACTGGACTCGACCCACTGACCCCTGTTGCTCTGGATTAAAAATCTATCGCTTAGACCACTCGACCATCCGTGCTCATACAAAGAGTTATGTATGTTATACTTAATGGAAGAAATCCTCGTAGTATCACAAAATATAACGACAACAACAGAACTCTCCAATTATTCAATCATCCGATTTTAAATCGTCAAAAGATGCATATGATTGATATTTTAGAGCAAATGCAAAATGGTAAATGTTCAGTATTACTTTTTCCTCACAAGTATAACTACAACGAAAACTTGCGAATCTGAAACAAATATTTTAAAATGTTGACAATTTAGAAAAACGTGAAAAGGCCCCTTAAATGTTTATTTGTTCAGAGCGATACATCAGTCGTTAATTGAATATGGTACTTTAACCTATCGTGGGATCTTTAATAAAATAATGCATGACAATATGCCTTGACATCGCAAACGAATAATAGTTCTAGAAAATTAAAGAAACAATATTCGTTTAAGGCAAAATAAATCCATGACAACTATGTAAATGTACATTGTACTAGAAAAGTTGAAATGGCATATACTTAAAGGTTTTAATGAAAGCAGAAGTTAGTATTAGCTTCATTTATTTGACAGTCAGTTTAATATAATAAAACAAAAATCAATCCATGAAATTGTGGGTGCAAACCAGTTTAAAAACCAGAAACAAATGGGTATTATAATAGACGTAAAATACAATCGTTCAACGCATTTTAAGCGTTGTGTAAAGCTCATGTACTTCATAATAACGTATTGCTCCACGCTACGATCTTGCAGTATCGATGTTTATTCTTGGTACCGAATCACCATTATCGACTAAGACTTACTTTGTGATATTATTGTGCTCATAGGCTGTATCAAAGACTTACTTTGTGATATTATTGTGCTCATAGGCTGTATCAATGACTTACTTTGTGATATTATTGTGCTCATAGGCTGTATCAATGACTTACTTTGTGATATTATTGTGCTCATAGGCTGTATCAATGACTTACTTTGTGATATTATTGTGCTCATAGGCTGTATCAATGACTTACTTTGTGATATTATTGTGCTCATAGGCTGTATCAATGACTTCCTTACTGGCTGACACGCCTGCAGATAGCATAAGTGACGGTTTACCCGTCATTTGGCCTTCGTTGTCAAACGCTAACCGCAAATCCTAAAACAGGGAAATACGCATTAATTTACTTGTTGTAATTCATATAAAAAGATGATTTAAAAGTAAATTTACAGTATTTAACCAGGATGCTGGTTTAACAAACATAAAGCTTCTTGTTTGCATTTAAAAACATCATACAAACACGTGACAGGTGCTCAGCACAATGTAAATGTCAAACCCGGCAAAATACAAAATAGGCCAAGCATACTATTAAGTAAATAGAAATATAGTTCCTTAGTTTTTATTGTGCTGTTCGGCTAAGTTATCAGTTACTACATACAAACAAAGGACATAAGTTCAAGCTGAAGCTATCAACACTCCAGAAACATGTTTAAGGAGAGAACCTTTCGTTACCAATCGCTATTCGAGTATTGAAGGTATGTGACCAATTCAAACAATACACCATTTGACATAAATGCGGTACAGTTGCGAGTTGGAACCACCCTCAATTCAAAGCAGTGGAGGATCAATACATTTAAATACAGGATGGAAACCACAAACATGTTTAAAAACACTCTCTACGGCTTACCTGAAGAAGTAACGAGAAGTTTTCCTTGTCCTTCGGACGTCCACCACGTTTTGTCGGATGCTGCCAATCAATACTCAAGCCATCGAACTTGCGATCCCTGAGAAATTTTACTGTTGACCTCGCAAACGCTCGTCGGCTCCCCTGGCTCATTGACATTCGGCTGAAATCCGTGCTTCCCATCTGCCACCCTCCGACTCCAAGAAGCACTTTCATCTCAGGATTAAGGTCCTTCAGGTTTATAACTCTTTGGTACCTGTGATTATAATACCGAACGACTAAACTATAATGATATGAGATAGTGAAGAAACTTATGTATGTAAATATCATATATTTCTGTCATGCTCTGTGTAAAAGGGGTTTCATGCATGTGCGTAAAGTGTCGTTCTAGATTAGCCTGTGCAGTCCGCACAGACAAATCAGGGACGACACTTTCCGCTTTTATATTTTCGTTAAAAGAGAGTCTCTTCCTAGCAAAATTCAAGTTCAGGCAAAGAGTGTCGTCCATGTTGAGTCAACTTTCGCAACTTTTTAGGCGAAAATTTTTTAAGTTAAAAAATGGAGTAAATCCTTACCCAAAACGCCTTCAAATAATATTGCAATCTATAAAACGAATAGTAAACCACTTGATTCAAAGCTCATTTAAGAGATATCATTTGCGTGTTCGGATTATAAGTCATCTATCAAATATCGTCTATCATCTATACATTTATCTATGTAAAACATAAAAATAAAGTGAAGCTATCATTATTAAAGCAGGATTGAAACTGTATATTAGCTTTTGGCGCTATATTTAGGGCAATAAACCTATCGCAAACATTATCACACACACAATGTAGTTGATATCAACAAAAGACAGGCACACACATGAATAAATTGGGACCATCGCCTTGGAACGGTCAAAGTATTGCATTTGGTGTTTAAATCTCATACTTTGCCAAACGCTACTCGCAAACCAATTAACACTATTTAACAATTAACCTCTATGCATACCAATTCGAATTAAATTAAACATTAATATGAATCCAAGTCCATGTACATTTGTTGTAAATACGATTTAACTACGAAATGATTGGATATAAACCTGAAAAACATAATTGTTTGAGGCGATGCAAGGAAAATAAATATATTCAAGGAGTATTCACTATGGCTCGTCTTCGATTAAAGAGTTTTAGATACATATTAGTAAGATCACCGTGTGAATGTTAATGAAGATGCCGTTAAAGAAGATTATTATCCTGATATATTTACATTCCCTCACTCCATGTTGTGCTCTCATCATTCCACTCGGCGGGCTCTAGCTTGTTGCCTTTCAGTTTTGCGTACACGTAGATCAGATGGGTACATAGCGAGGGATCCACGTCCTCCGGAAGAAACCGCCCGTCCCCCGGGCGATATTGTGCCCAGTTCGTGTACGAGCACACTACCCGGAAGCATTCTAAACCTTGCGTTGGCGGGATAAATGCACAAAGAAATACATAATTCGAAAAATTTGTTACGACGCAGAGAGCATCGCATGTTTGACAAACCCAATAAATAGAACTCATCTTTCCGACTTGTTATTGTGAAGAATGAAGTTGCTTTTCAAATGATCCGTGCTGTGTGAAAAGGGGGTTTAATGCATGTGAATCAAGAGTCGTCCCAAATTAGCCTGGTCAGTCTGCACAGGCTAATCAGGGACGACTCTGGTCGCTTAAATGATAATTTTCGTTTAAAGAAAGTCTCTTCTTAGCAAATTCCAGTTAAGGCGGAAAGTGTCGTCTCTGATTAGCCTGTGCGGACTACACAGGCTTATTTGGGACGACACTTTACTCACATGCATTTTACCCCTTTTTCACAGAGCACGGTCCAATTGTTGTCATGGTGCGAATAATTATATTTACATATTTATTCTTGATGCTATAAGTTACATGACAAAAACGATGTGACGAAAAAGATCTATACGTTCACGTGAAACTGCATTTGCTGGTGTATGTGGATCCATTTCGTCACACATGGGATACAAAAGAAACGCTGTTATTGTAAATACGTCTGCTTGTGTTTGCATCAATATTTTAAGTTGAACATAATTGTATAGCCTTAACAAATCAATAATATAATCAATTATATTATCATGCAAATCAAACAAAATCATAGCCGTGTAAAGGGTATTCAGATATTGTTTTTAAATAACATTTAGCTATATATTTAATATGAAAACATCTTTCTGTTTAATTTGAATCACTGACTTTCAGAAATGTTATTAATCAGTTTGACATTATCAGCAAAGTTCGAGGTAATAAAAATACAAAAGAATCAGATGCAAAAACATACAAAAGCGTTCAATTCTTAAGGGAATATATTCTTCTCCATTTAATTAAATTGTAGAATATGGTAAGAAAACATAAAATGATTCACTATTTGAGCATGGTTTTATTATTTCAATTGAGTATGTAAATACGTTACGATATATCCATTGGCCCGGTGTATTTCAGATGGGATTGTATGCTTTATTCCGAATATGTATTTGGCATAACCGGGAACAATAATTCAATATAAACTTCTCATAGGATATGTCATAAATTCATACCAAAATATTTTGGTTGTTAATGTCAATTACGATATTATCTAGAAGGGACAATTGAAAACATGCATTATGGTTTACAGACGCGCTAAAGAATGGTTACCTCGCGGAAACGATACTAAAAATTTAAAAGTCAAATGTGCACTTTGTAAAGCAATAGTTATGTGTTTGGCTCGACGATTTCGAACTATTCGCACGTCTTTACTTGAAGCAAATCATCAAATTATAAACGAGTACATTTTAATAACATAATACATGTTACCTTATACGTATATATATCATGTTCATTTATAAAAGATGCTACCATTCGCATGACCTGCTATTGTTTAATATGAAGATTCACAAGATGTATTTAAACATATTACATGCATATAAAGCATTTCAAGCCTGCTTTAGAGTATTTATGTGGCTTTAAAGCCTCTATAACGCGAAAATTGTGTAAAGCATTTCGTTAAATAAAGTAAACATCTAAACAATCAGTGTTTCTTTATAGCAATAGCCACAATTTCAACGCTAGATGTGGTATGATTATATTGATTGTTGTAGATACAAAATGCTCGTTTTTATTTATTTGTGACACAATTAATTCCATTTTAATTTCCCGCGAATATATCTATTCTTTGAAATTTCGGAAATTGCCATAAGGAACACTGATTTTTAATTTATTAACTTTATTTTACGAAATATTGTACGAAATGTTCGTTGATTTTGAGTATTAATGGGGCTTTAATATCCAATAATTGACCACACGTTACACGTTCTAGATTGGCCGGAAACATCAGTTAAGTGTAACAATACAACTAAGATTGGTATTTCTACTCTCAGAATTGAATAGGCATGTTCGTCACCATCGGTCATGACTGTCGCAGCATAGGAAATTTAGCTCAACATAACGTTTACAACCTCACCATTGTAATAGAAAACTTGTTTAAGGCTACAGTCGGCTATTTTGTTTACTAAAATTTTGAACTACAATATTTGATTATTTCATATTCAGTTTGTCATATGAAGTAATAATAATAATAATATTACCTTTAATCAACAGCAATAGACTGATGACTTGCTTAAGGAGCGTCATCTGTAAGTACAAGAAATATCATTCCAATGAGCATGAACAACTGAAAAAAAAACGTTATGGGGTGATAATTGGAATGGTTTAAAATGATAACAATGGCAAGGAAAGGTTTTTATGAACACAATTAAGCACACAACTATTACACAAATCTGGCATTTGAGATTAGAGTTGTTTTCACTTATGTTGGAAACACACTTATTTGCCAAATTAACACACTTATTTGCCAAATTATCGAAGAAAAGCATCCCCAATCCTGTATTAGTTTACCGATTTGATTAACGATCATCACTAAACGAACCGGTAATGTTTATATGTGTCATAGTTCAAAATAAAACTGAACTAAAACAATTGTTTCATCTTCGAACAATAACACTTCGTCGTGCAAAAACAGTACGACCAAAGTAATATGTTCGCTTGTGATTTAATTGGACAATTTTAGGGTGTGCCATTAAATTGAAGTACATATTCGATCAGTACGTATAGCTTTAAGACAAAATGCTTTATTCATCAATTTTCAAATTGGAAAGTAACTTTTAATTGACATTTGTCTGCTGCGCCAAAAATGCTACAGGTATTACATTTTGACAGCATATACTTTTTACCGATAGACACGTATAAATGTCAAATTTTATAAATAGCCTGTTTCATCTCAATCCGCAATTACATTGATATTAATTTAGGCGTTATTGAAATATTAATACAATAATAGGTAAGTGTATTCTTTGGTGAATGTGAGTTACTGCCAAAAGTGTGGATTGTTAGATCACATTATTCAAACGGAATATCTAAACATATTATTATCACAAAAAAATAAACGACCTACTGACGTGAATCGCAATACGTCATTACTTTTCTAAAGGTGCATGGCATAATCTTAATGGTAACTATATAACATCAATATAAAAGTGGCATCAAAGCTAGTGATGTATTTCTGAAATTACGTTCGAAGAAGTGGATCACAGCATAATTTCACATGATCTGCAAAGCACTAATTAATATTCCGTTGTCTGTATTTAATTTAATTCGTGCATGCAGTTTTGCATGATTACAAAGTATTGCAAAACAATATGGAAGGTCATGTTTCCTTATCATAACTATTATAAAGCTTCAATTAAATAGTGTAAACCTCACTATAATATATTCTTTTGTGTACTTTTCCTATATAAATAATATGTTCAACAATTACACGTGGTATGAAGCGTTTGTGTAGGAATATAGAACTGTATTGGGTCAAAACTGATAGAGTGTATATGGAATCGCACAACAGCAACACAAGAATTCATAAGTCACTTTCGCGATATTCTCACTTCTGAATCAATTGTACTAATTTTACCGTTCAATCTATTTTCTTTAGAAAATCTTTCTTTCAACCAAAGTCTCTGGTTGAATTAACCAACGGAACGAATTATGAACTCGTTAAATTATGATTGCCCATAATAATGAAGAATATTCACGCTTGATAACATTTTTGTTGTCAGAATGAAGCCGCGATTCGTGTTAAAATATTTTTTAGATTTTTCTCTCTCCATTGCTTGCGTGGTAAAGAGTGAAATTTTGAAATAGTACATTCGTTTTTATATAGGATTGTATAAAGGGCTATTTAAAATTATCATCAAACCTTTGTTTCTATATATCTCTTAAATTTTAAATAGGTCAGTGCTGCATGACTGTCAATTCAAGCCGAAGCTTTAAGTTATACACAGTACACATAAAAAGTGAACGTGAACGTTTTTTATAACATGGAATTAAATTGGCCTGCTGCGGCATTGCACGAATATATGCGCAATATAGTACAACTGATTACATGGTAGCTATGAGCATATGATCGACGGTGACGGTGACGGAATTTTGATCTAACCCCTGGGTTAAAAGTTATGGGTAAATAAATGGGTAAAATGGGTAAAAAGACAACAACATGCGACGCACATGATAATTACTTTTGACCCAGGGGTCAGATCAAAATTCCAAATAGTGCACCGTGGCACATGTGCTCATAGCTTCCATGTGAGTAAGTTTCAAGGTTCTAGTGCTTATAGTGTAGGAGGAGATAGTGGAGAACCACGCCCACCCAAAACTTTAAAATGGGTAAACAAAACTCATTTTACTAACAACATGCGACGCACATGATTATAACTTTTGAGCCAGGAGTCAGATCAAAATTTCAAATAGTGCACCGTCGCACATATGCTCATAGCTACCATATGTGTAAGTTTCAATGTTCTAGTGCTAATAGTGTAGGAGGAGATAGTGGAGAACCACGCCCATCCAAAATTTAGTTTTAACATAACTTCTTCATTTATTCACCAATTGACTTCAAATTAATACTGAACATCTCTTATGACAACACGGTCTATCTCGACCATCCATGTCCACATTACCCACCCCAGGGCCATTGATAAAGGTAAAGGCAGCTTGGTTCCCGTCCTTGTCAAATTTATCGAGAGGTCCACGGGTATTTACTTCCCCGTACCATTTTTTTTCGTACCCCACATTTTTCGTACCCAATTTTTTTCGTACCCTAATTTTTTTTCGTACTCAATTTTTTTTCTAACCCAAATTTTTTTCGCTACCAAATTTTTTCTTTCGTACCCAATTTTGTTTCGTACCCAAATGTTTTCGTACCCAATTTTTTTATATACCTACATTTTTTTTCGTACCCAAATTTTTGTTCGTACCCAAAAATAATTTCGTACCCAAATTTTTTCATACCCAAATTTGTTTTCGTACCCCAATTGGTTTTCGTACCCAAAGTTTTTTTGTTCCCCAAATTTTTTTTCTTACCCAATTTTTTTGGCATAATTTTTTCGTACCCAAAATATTCATACCCGAATTTATAGTGGTGGGGGACATAAATATCACTACATGCATTTTACACAAAAATAAATTATTTCTCTTTTTTAACCGCGAATAACCATATTATACTTAATTGTAAGGAAAACAGTCAACATGAAACTACAAGCGTTTATTATGCGCGTGATATATTCACCAATTTAAACTGGAGGCAGTATTTGTCAAACTCAAACTAGACATCCCTGACATGTTGTTAAATTTAGTCACATGTTGAAATGTATTTGATGGTATCAAAAATACTTGTAAACGTGTGTGTTTTTCGAAAATGATGAAATATAGAAGTTTCAGCACGAACATTTTAGCTAGATATGGCCATAACTGAAACAATTTAGGATATTAACAAAATGACATAGTTAAAATATATAATAGAACACAAAGCAAATATTGGTTGTTGTTGTGTGTGTTTTTTTACTTATAATCAGTTAAAGTTACTACCCGAGTACCACACAACTTTAAAAAAAATAAACAGCACAATAATAATATAATCATCATTTTCATATTAATTCAAGAACACATCATAATTAATCAAGCATGTAAGTGGCATTTTGATGAAATGCGACTCATTTACTCGTTTACCCTTTGCATGCTGGGAAATTTGTCGTCTGCTAAAATGTCGTCTGCAGAATTTCTAAAATTAGCATTTTCTTCGATTATTTTTCAAAGAATACTATCAGAATAGCAAACAGTTTGGATCCAGATGAGACGCCACGTTCTGTGGCGTCTCATCTGGATCCAAACTGTTTGCAAAGGCCTTCAAAATTCGGTTCCCGCACTGAAAGGGTTAAATGAATAGATGTTTTCACTGAACTATATTGTATTTAGTTAATGACGTTAGCATGTGCTTTATGATATAAACATCTTGGCTATGTATATTTAGTGAACATCTAACGCGACCGATTTGTCTTCGTCTTAATTTGCAAAGATTTTGTACATAAATGCGTAACATTTACGACAAATCGGCTAACTATCAGTAAATAAAAGCAATTAAACAACCGTAACATTTGTGTATTTTTGTGTGAGAGGTTTGCTACATTTTCTGTAAATTTTGCTATCTGAGAAATCACTTACTAGCAAAAGTAAATACTTAATAAACAAATTCATGGCTTTTTTATGGTATTCGGATAAAA
Organism: Dreissena polymorpha; assembly: GCF_020536995.1. Lineage (NCBI taxonomy): Eukaryota > Metazoa > Mollusca > Bivalvia > Myida > Dreissenidae > Dreissena > Dreissena polymorpha. Next base: position 111,080,804 of record NC_068356.1, on the reverse strand, counting down.
GACATTTAATTATCAAATAGGTTTGTTCAATATATAAAATAGACATTCCGTCCATGAGTATACATGATCAAAACATAGTAACATATATAAAGGCATAACATATGGCCAGTATTGAATTTTATAAGTTGTTAAATAAAATATCAATACATGAAAAGGTCTAGGACACACTGTTTTGGATTACAACATTTAGAATCTATTTCACAATTAATGCTAAAACGATCACATCCAAAAACAACAAAGACGAATCTTATAGAGAGCGAGCAGTCAAGTTTGAATGAATGAATTATATACCATTAATCATAATAATCTTTATACAGGTTTATATTAGATAATAGATGCATACATAATATTAGCGACATTTGATTAATCAAGAATTACAAAGAGTCAGTAGTTTTAATTAATTAACTATAGCTTCGACGTCATATTGAATATTCTGAATAAGATTTTCTACTTTCGTTACCTAACTGCACAACATTTCACAAACAAACGAGTCGCCAGAGTTATTTCTTTGCCATATTCGTTAAAACAATTACACACTTCTTAGTGATGACTTGGTGCACAACATTAAATAGATAGTGTATGTCAATAAATATCTTAGTTTTGAAGCATATACCAAGTTCACTGATGCGCGAAGATATGCGCATAAAAACTATCGAAATCGTTGTTATTGAATACATTCATACGAAGTTATACAGTTTCTAATTACATGTTGAATTCTTAATACATAATTATTTCATAATTATAATGATTATATATAAATATAACAAATGGCCAACCTTTTAAGACAAAAATAATCCAAACACGTTCAATCGGTTGTCCAAATATTATAAAATAGAAGTAAGCGTAAGTTATGCGAAATCTGACGTTTTTACCACGAACGATGTCATGTGGTACATACAAAAATCGTGTTTCATTCTCGCTTTAACAATATTTCATTAAGCAGGGACACTGACTTATTAGCATACATTGACGTTCACGTTAAGAATGACGGTATTGTATACGTGAGATGGGCTAAAACGGTGAACGTCTCGCAATTTTGCCGAAGTGATAATTCGTCATGCTTGTTCAACAGCGTGTCAGGTAAAAATAAATAAATTAACTATCACAATTACAGTACTTGTTGTTCTTCGTGCAACAGAAATTCAATTAACAAAGCCATATTAATTACTAATCTCGCATCTCTAACGTCGTGGCGTGTCTATGTAGAAACATCGGGGGGGGGGGATTTATTTAAAGTTTAAAAGATTTCGAAAACATATTTCGCAAAAGAACAGCGCATAATTCCAAGCAAGTTTAACCGCTGTGCTATGCGTGGTGTAAAAGCAATGGATTACATGCATAAAAGGGGCCAAGTTTAGTTTCCAAGTTTATTTATTTTAAGCTCAGTCCATGCATAACATGACAATATGAGCAACAATTACACAAAGTAAGTCATTAGGTACATAGTTGAAGGGGCTCTTTACTATATAGCAAACTATTTATATAATATTTACACGTTTCACAACTTGCCAGGTGCAATTCGGAAAATCATGGGATTGTCCAATGTTTATCATTCCGCATCTAACACAAATGTTGCGTATTCACCCTGCCAAATGAAGTGTTTTCCGTTGCATGTGGGTAACATAAGATATTCTAAATTTGATGTCACCATTCGAAAAGAATGCCGTCTTTTTCATCATCGTTTTTCATATTTACACAACGACGCAATTTTTGAGTTGTAGCACGCAAACTTTAAATAAAGACGCACTAATATGTTAATCAAACATATATGGTTACTCAATATAATTATAAATACCGGTGTTAAGAATTTGTTGTCACGGATTATGGTCAATGGCTGCCGTTTTGTAAATAATAACACAATTGTAATGACAATTGGAAATTTATTAATTTAATTAAGACCCAATTAAATGAAAGTTACACATTAAAATTGGGCATGTCGACCCCATGTTCCTCTGAAAAGACGATGGACGTCTTGTTTTTATTTTCGCTTCAGTTTCCCTGAGTGGTGCTGATGCCTGTAGATCTACTTGCGAAGCTGATGGCGGTTTTTATTTAGACCTCGATCTTGTGACTATTTGTTTCTCGATAGCTGATGGTGCTTGAAACGATCGTTTGGGAACTTGAAGGCCCTCTTTTACACTGCGTTTCAGTTTTGCTGCCTATTTGAATATTTAGCTATGCACACGAAATACGAGGTTACACCTTCGAGATCCGATTGCAGAATAATTCAATCATCGAATGTGTGTGAGCATTTCGGAGTGCATCAGGCCCTTCCGCGCATCAGGCTGCATTATGTTAGAATTGTAACTGTGTCCCAGCACCCCATCCTTATTATTTAACTTCACTCACGAAATTTTTGGACGAATTTAGAATCATACCTGCAAGTCCAAGCTATCTGTTACTAAAAGATTTCAATTATAAGTGCGTATTTCTGTCCGTGTTGGTCCTGAAAAGTCGGGTCCGATGTGTTGATTTCGTGTTGCTACCAGGGACTGTCCGTGTTTGTACGGGTTGGTCCATGTGGATGCGGTGTTGTCTTATAAACGCTATTTGACGCGTCTGTAGTCCCTTAGGATAATCTAATTAAATTTAAAAGCTTCTTTTCTAGAATCGAGTTTTAAAGGCTTTATTTCCAACCTAAATATATTGATGAGCAGCAAGCAACATAAAACCTGAACAGACTGCGAGTTACTCGGAGGCTGTTCTGGTTTTATGCTGTTTGCACATAGCAATTTTCACTTTGCTTCTGAGTAGGAAAGGGTTATATCAGTGGGACTCGTATTGTGGCGAACGGCCGAGTACCAAAAGGTCTTACTTCAGAAATTGATTAGTTCAGCTTTTGAAGGCGGTGAAACTAATACGACACTTAACAAAACGCTCAAAGCGTAAGTTAGCGCTGTATAATCATTTGTTCTAGAAGATTTATCAGATATGTGATTATCTCGCGATACATTGCTAATGACTCCTTCGTATTTGTGTTTAATTTCTTTTCATCCCTGAAAGCTTTGCATTTCTTCTATTATTATCTCAAGGTTCAATGTGTAATCGTCAGTCCGAAGCATCTTAGTCTCCACTTAATCCGTATGTTTGAGTTTCTTTTCATTCAGCGATTAAAAAACGCTAACCCATTTATGCCTAGGTGACTCTCCCATCCTTCTAAATTGGACCAATTTATTTCCAAAATAAGGGATGTCGTGTAACTATATTTATTTATATATTTTATATATCTCTACAGAAATTCCTTTAAGCAAACAGCGCAGACCCTGATGAGACGCCGCATCATGCGGCGTCTCATCTGGGTCTTACGCTGTTCGCCAAGGCATTTTTTCTAGACGCTAGGCATAAATGGGTTAAAGTTGCTTTCTAGCATTCGAAAAAACCGTGTTTTTCTTCGTTTCTTCAAGATTTTCCGCATAACGCTCGTTTATTTTTCTATTGGCAATTCACCGTGATTCTACGTTGTGAAAGTTCACCTTCTGTGTGGACATGGCACCAAAATGTGAAAAACAATAATTACAACTCCTTTTAATGGTTTGCCAACAAACAATAGCCCCAACGCCCATGACACGTGACGGGTAACGCGCACAAATTGCTACAAAAATGACGTTACATATTCCTAACAATCGCAATTATTAGAACGATAATTTTATTACAGAGCATGTTTTGGTCAATAGAGGTTATTCGAGTATTTAGCTAATCGAATATTTAAATACGACGAGGAATCGATTGGTTATTGTGTTATGTGGTAAACATTTTATTTTACATGATTACTACTTTAATGATAATACGCTCTGCACGGGAAATCAACAAAGAAAATTGTTAATCGCATATGTAATACGACGAATTATGTAAAATGCGAGAAATTTGCTGGTGCGTCATCATTCATGTAATGTGACGCCATGAATTTGAAGTCACGCGATAAACAAATATGATCACTTTTGTCGTTGAAAAATGGTACCTTAGGTTCTGTCGCTTAAAAATATTATTTGATCTAATTTTATTGTGTGTTTTCCATTGTTAAATTTGTCGAAATTCACACTTGCAATCAAGAATTCTCATAGTTTCAAAAAAAGAAGAAATATAAAGAAAAAATTGCGTCGTGAAAATTGGCAGCTAGCCTGATTGAATTGATCAATCCTTATCTTTTCAGTCTAGCTATTGTGAAATGATCGGGTCATCATTCACAACTATTCTCTCTTGCATTACTCCTTCACCGCATGGCTTAACATATTTTCCTTCAAACGTTTTATCGTGCTTAGATTCTCCAAAAACACCGCATGGAAATGAGTTTATTAAGATCAATAATTATGAATATGGGAGTAGACTTTCGCTCGTCTGTTGTAGAACAGCAGAATATGAATCTGATAAGTTAAAGGGTAAATCATAATGTAACGAGTTTTTTAACGTGGGTCATAACATGTCGTTACAAGCCAAAGATAGTAATCAATACACGTTCGTCTAAAATTGTATCTATTTAGACGCAAGCAAGCCAAGTATCATACGAACATCTGCGAGTTTTATTACCCACGTGATTTGAAGATGATTGCCCATACATGCATAAAGTGCGATTATGAAGACTCCCAGGGGAACCACGTGTATCATTTAAGGTACTTAATATGCCAAATAACACAAACTAAAGACCCATCCTATTCATGACTCATATAAAATATATTTTCAAGTTACGGTTCATTGGTGTATCAATATGGGAAAATTTTCTTTCCAGAAGGTATGCTTAATGTTAAAAAAATTGACCGGTCCGGTCCTAAGACAATGTCATACATTTTTTTAATATAAGCCGCGCTCTGTGAAAAGGGGGTTTAATGCATGTGCGTAAATTGTCGTCCCAGATTAGCCTGTGCATTCCGCACAGGCTAATCAGGGGCGACACTTTCCGCTGTTATGATATTTTCTGTTCAAAGAAAGTCTCTTCTTAGCAAAAATCCAGTTTGGGCGGAAATTGCCGCACCTGGTTAGCCTGTGCCGACTACACAGGTTAATCTGGGACGACACTTGACGCACATGCATTAAACCCCTTTTCACAGAGCACGCCCCATATAATTTATGTGCTTTCTGTATTGGCTGAAGCAGGTTTTCTATGCTATAAGGATTTGTAAACCTTAATGACATTTAGCGACCATGAAACCAAAGAATCCTGCTGCAACGTCAAGTGACCTCACGTAATGTAGAACTTTGCGGTACTCATTATGACATTTACGTAAACATATTGTTTTGATAATTTAAAAGAAAACCATAAAAAAGATATGACACTATTTGTTATTTCATACCATGATTTATTAAACTGCTCCCGGATATTAAAATAAGCTCGCAAAAGTCTCGCTTACTAACAAGTTTCCTTAACTCGTTTTAATAGAAGACGGTATGAAATGATTACTCGCCTCAGATCCTATATATGTTATACCAATAACAGACTACCGATCCGATATTAACAACGAAGGAGCTCTTTTGCTATATTATAATTAATAGACTCTACATTCACAAGAAAAAGATCAAACAAAATTATCGTAAGTGTTTATGTAACAAGAGAAGAAACTACGTTTTCAATTAAACATGGATCGTTGTGAATTAACGCTAACGACGTGTTGATGGAAAGCTGGCACGCTTATCTTAAACGCGATTTAATTTACGTCGGAGAATCGCCACACTTATTAAATGCTAACTAGTTCACATTGATTGATCGAAATGATGCGGTTAGTTTCGATTAATTACTGAATCGGAATGATGATAGTATACCGAATCGGCACAATTATTAAATATTCGTGTTCTGGTGAGAAAACACTATAATTGAAGGACAGTTGTTAAAGTGTTTAATCAGCATATAAGAACATACGTTGATTGAAGGGTCAAACGCCTATATGCCTGTATTCGCTTGAGTAAATGGTAGTAATCTAATATTATGTTTATATCGTTGACCTCGTGTAACGTTTGAAGATGGCTTTAGCACAAAATCAAATCTTAATAATAATGACCTTTTACATTTTCAGAATAAATGGAAAATGTTACAGGATTTTCGAAGTTATTTGTACGTCGATTCTTGTAAAATATAAGAAAATTATCAAATTAAAATATATCCATATATATATATATATAACCGATACAAACGATTCAACACGATATGGTTTATAGAGAAATATAAGTGGACTAAAATTTATATTGCACTGTTTCAAACAGCGAAAAATAACAGTGAGAATAATCGATAATTTTCATCGTTTTACCGAAACTATTTATATATATATATATATATATATATATATATATATATATATATATATATATATATATATATATATATATATATATTTGGTTCCCTATTGTGACCCCCAATTTTACCAAGGGCGACTACTCTGCATAGAATGTTTATAAAATAAAAAGAAAATTTGTTGAATTTGGGGGAATATCGATTTTAATTCACCCATGATCATAGAAAAAAATGTAATAATTAATATATTCTAAGACAACTAAAATTGAAATCGATATTCCGCCAAATTCAACAAATATCCTCTATTTCTAACTTAAAGTTTGACACAATAAGTAACACGAATTTGCACGATATCATTGTAATAGGACGCTTCGTAAAGTTTTAGATTTTGGAATGTACTTTAAGATTCATGTTAAAAATTATGCTATGCAACTGTAAAATTATTATGCCGTTTTACACGAACTTTGTTTACCCGATATGGTATCGATGTTTGTTTATTATTTTATCATCGGTTTGGTTTTCAACAGCTATGTATTGAACTATTCCGGGTAGAAACTAAAGGATGTTGCCAAATTAGTGGGTAACTGGTAAGGTACTCATTTCGTTTAAACATAGGATTGTTAATAAGTTAATACATATTTATACCATGCGAAAAAAAACATAACGGACATGAAGTCCGATAACTTTAAAAACTTACCGGAAATCACCAGATTTTACCGGACTTCGTTGTTCTTTAATTATCAAATCTCGATACCACGTACGCATGTATACATAGGAAGTGATATTCAGTTTTGCCATGTTCCTGCTAAATAGTTGCGCTTCCTCTTTTGAATGTTATTGTATTTACTGTTTTGAAATGAGTGGGCACTTAATTGTAATCTTGTAAAAGCTATGATCTGACAATCAGCATCAACAAATTCAATATTTTTTAATATGTTACCATTTAAGAGTACATTTTTAAAGTACATTTTCGAATTTATCCCATAAGACCATGACTGGACATCATTTTTGTTAACCTTAATGTTTTACAAACCCACACACCCCCTCACCCCCCCCTAATTTTTTTAAATAAATTTACTACCGTATATTTGTAGCGGAACAATTAAAGCGTCAAATACTTACAACTTAGTTTGTACATCAAGTTTTACTCAATTAAATATCGACAGACAGTGTTTACATATCTTTAAGGCCGGCTCACACAGGCTTTTAACGGCATCATTGGCGAACCATTATAATCGCATTTGAAACCAAGGCAATGTCGCCGTGGTGTATTGGATATGATGTCCGCCTAGTGACCGGGAGGTCACGGGTTCGATCCCCACTGTGGGGGCGTTCTTTAGATCTCCCAAAGAGACACCAAGTACTGGTTCTAGTCCCAAGAAACGGATTCGTGAGCGTTTCTAATAAGCCTTGGCTTTCTATGCAATCGAGCTAAAATAAATAGGTTTAAACTATAAACAAAGACAACTCCATTTGTAAACAAGTTCAAGTGTTATCCTTGTTCCATGACCTTAAATATTTATATGTGAGCGTGCGTGTAAGCTTACAATTTATGGTGTAATAAACCACTATAACATCAGCAAATAATAAAGAATGCAAGTAGAATCTATCTATATATGGAAGTCGTGTTCTGAGAAAACTGAGGCATATTGCATGTGCGTAAAGTGTCATCCCAGATTAGCCTGTGCAGTCCGCACAGGCAAATCAGGGACGACACTTTCCGCTTTTATGACATTTTTCGTTTAAATGAAGTCTCTTCTTAGCAAAAATCCAATTTAGGCGGAAAGTGTCGTCCCTGATTAGCATGAGCGGACTGCACAGGCTAATCTGGGACGACACTTTACGCACATGCATTATGCTCAGTGTTCTCAGAACGCGACACATACATTGGCATATCAGCTTCTCAAAATCGGAACAATCATTGACATAAGTTTTAAACAGAATACATAAGAGAGGAGAAAGAGACTACCCTTGCTTGACCCCTAATGAAATGTCAAGTAAGTGTAATCAATATCTTTGACACAGGATTTGACATTTTGACAGATTGATTTCAGCATAAATATCATCTTATAACTTTAACCGCACTGAACTTATTTTAACCAAACTTATTCTTCGTTAACAATATTTTCACTTTTATACAACTTATTACTGCGATTACGAAGGAATATATTTTTTTAATTATATTTACCAGTGTAATGTCTCCATAGCTAGCGCATTATGCATTCTTCTATTTTATAGATTTGAGCATAATTGCCTTTTTATCAAAGACTCTGGTTATGTGTTAAACATGTAGCTGGAAATATTAACTAGATCCTTGCAGTCAATGAATTCTGCAACATTTCCTATAAGATCACTGCGTTTATGTATTGATATAGAGAGATAACTTTAATTGCTTGGTCACTAGAAAAATGATAATCTTAACAATCAATATATACGCCGTCGACTGAGACCTGAAAACTATAATTCCGAAAACAAATGTTGTTGATTGCAGACAGATGTAATGCATACATCATGCATATTTAATTCAGTTCCATCATAAACTTATAATATAGTTATAATTTAGTTATATTTTCATTTCGATCGGTAAGTTAAAAATAATAAAGTCGGCCAAAAACTGCGTTTAATTAACATCTTTCACGATCTGGGTTGTCTGCATAAGAAAAAAATCAATAATTTAAAATAAATTATGAATTATTATGGATTAATACAAATAAAACTTTTTTAATGTAAAACATTATTTTACCTTAAAAAACTGATCCCAAATGGATCTTATTTCTAAGTGCAATTACATATGGGCCTCGTTCTGCGATAAGGGAGTGTGACGCATCTGCGTAAAGTGTCGTCCCAAGTAAGCCTGTACAGTCCGCACAGGCTAATTAGGGACGACACTTTCCACTTTAATTGTTTTTTTCGTTGTTAAAGGAAGACCCTTCTTGTAGAATATCCAGTTAAGGAGGAAAGTGTCGTCCCGGAAAAGCCTGTGCGGACTGCTCAGGCTAATTTTGGACGACACTTTACGCACATGCATTTAATCCCCTTTTCACAGAGCGCGGCTCATATATTGTTCGACGGACGATATGATACAACATTGGAATAAACTATCGTTTTTTTTCATGGTTTGTACATTTTATATATTGTTTCATTTACGAAACAATACGACATCCTCATTGAACACTATTACACTTACACAAATACATATACAAGTACACGATGTAATTTTATATAATAAAAAAAAATAAGCATGATAGTGAAAATGAAAATAATATAAAAGATATAATGGTTACATTTGTTTAAATTTTTCACCAGGGATAAAGGCAGACGTTAACACACGTCAAGTTTCAGAAAGAATGTCTTATATATCACAAGGACTCTTCTACTCATGTATATGATATTAGATTATATGAATGAGGTATACATTCCAAAATTAAAATTTACAAAGCAAGATTTTATTGAAAAAAATAGTTGTGTTAATGCCCTTTCAGCTGTCTCTTCTTAAGTGCATGTTATTAATGCCAATGCCTGATTAGCCCACCCGCTAAACCGATACATCTGACCAAACCAACAGTTTGCCAGTACAGTCAAACGCAGAAAGCAATTAGAGTTGTCAATCACAAGAACGCGCTACAGTAAAACCAATGCTGGTCTTAAACATTGTGTTTGTGATTATATGAGGTCCCTCCGCGTCTGCGACTGCATGTTGACAGGAAGTGTGCCCCAGCATTGCTACCTAATTACCTTACTAGACTCATGAAAGTTGAGACAACTATAGAGTTTAAACTAAAATTCCCATCTATTTAGTTGTTACTAAAGGATATTAATTTTCGGTGTCGTATTGTTAATTTTGAAATCTAGGTTCCTTCTATTTTTGTCATTTCATTGTAGTTTTGTTATTAATATTGCAACTTAAGTGTGTGTGTGTCTGAGTTATTCGTGACCTCAACTGATAAAATTTCTCACACTACTGAGTCTGTCACGCAGATTTGAGCTTGGGGCATTGTTACTTATGAACACCACACCTCGATCGGCGGCGCTGTTCGGTCGGAGAACATCTGTTCTGAATCGCCCCGAGGTTTGAGTCCCGACTGTTCCGACACTCGACTGGGGCGAAACACCGGAACTTCTGTTAGGTCTTTGCGGTTGCGCGGCTAGAGGCGTCGGACGCTCGACGTTCGGGGTCAAGGAAAGGAGACCACTATTGATCAACCGTCGCAAAGTTGTCACGTCAAGCCGATTTAGCACTCTTCGAAGCTGTTCGTCTGTAAGCTGACTCAAGTCCGTTGTTGTTCTCTGCTGTTGCTGCTGCTGTCGTTGTTGTTGCAGAAGTTGTTCTCGTTGTTGTTGCTGCTGCTGCTGTAGCAATTGTTCCATTTGTTGTTGCCGTAACTGATCCTGTTGTTGTTGTTGTTGTTGCTGTTGTCGTAATGCCAACTGTTGTCTTGCCCGCTGCTGGGCCAACTGAAGAGCACGCGTGTTAATCACGGGAGCTGGGGTGGTTTGAGCAGCGACCCGCAAAGGCAACTGGTCAGTGCGGGGCGCTGGTTGCTGTTGCAGTGCAAGCCGTTGCCTGGCCCGAAGCGCGTTTTGTATCTGTTGACGAAGAAGCAATTGCCGACGGATTTCATCAACGTTTGGTGGCGTTTGCTGCACACGCGGCTGCCGTTGAATCGCCAATGACGGTGACACCACCTGTCGGCTTGGTGCCCTTGTTTGGGGAGCGCTGCTGGGACTGAGTAGAGCGGAATCTAAGTTTCCCAGAGGACTGGTCAGCCCTAAAAGCGCTCTAAGATCTACCGGGGGATTCAACGATGGTTGGGACCGCGTTTGTAGTTGCACAGCATCATCGCGGTGTGATGGCGGGTGCGACAAAATACTGTCGACGCCATGTATTCCATGCATGTCTAACCCATGGTCTTGCGGTTGCGATACAGCGGAGCCTGTCGAAATAACACCGCTTGCGCTCCCTCTTGTGCTTCCGCTGCTGACACCACTGACGCTTCCCCCACCAAGGCTAGCGCCGCCGAGGATGTTGCTTAGATCCAATTCTTGCATCAAATGATCGGGGTTTAGGTTGTTAGCGCTATGCCCTGACGAAACGCTGCCAGACGGAAGTGTGCTTCCGAGACTTGCCAAAACTTCCGCAAGATTGTCTATTGAATTCACCGGTATAACTGCTTCTATGGACGACCCAGGCGGGAGCGATATATCGCTGGGGTTATTGATTACTTTTACGGGTATCAGTGATTGGCCACGGTCGATGGGCGTCGATTGGCGGTTTCCTGCGGAAGCTGCAGAAGACACTGATGACGAAGATCCTGACGTCGGATTGTCGTGGAACAAATCTTGTAAATTGATTCCTAACCCCGAGGGACCGCCCCCTAAACTTATTGTACGACTGTTGGATTGTGATTGCGACGAAGATGAAGATGAGCTACTGCTACTGTTAGACGATATTTCTAAGAACGGTCTGGCGGTTGGTGCCGGCCGAACATCACTGAGGGATATTCCCTCCCGTCGGGCGCTTGGTCTCGTCAAGATTCTTGTCTGCCGGGAGTCGTGAGCCGGTTGCGGAAGGATCACCGAAGCGCCTTCTAGTTGACCGACCGGGTGAATTTCGTGAATTGTGTGACCGTTATGAGGGTCCAGTGGCACAATCTGTATTGTCGGATCCGCCGCTACGGCCATATTTTGCCTTGTCGCGGAGGTATCAGCAATAATCACTGGAGCCTGCAAGGCGTGGGGATCTAGTGCAGTGCCTGCCGAGTCTACTATGGCTAACGGCGTGTCCGGTACGGGCCGAGCATGATGCATAACGCCTGCCATCGGTGGGCCCTGGTCAGCGGTCACCTGCCCAATACGGACCACTTCCGGTGGGTGGTCGTGAACGAGGTTTAACGGAATGGAATCCAGCGTATTGGACAAGTTGAAATTCCCCAGAAGCCTCGTGTTGAAATCAGACGGAATCATATTGTTCGCGCCGGATCTCATGTTAGGGAAGTGCGTGCTTCTCTCCTGGCGCACCTGCGCGGTTGGCAGCACCATATTCATATGAATACCTGCTGGAGTCGGAGCCGGATACACAAAAACTGTCTGCGGTGATTGAAATGTCTCGATCGGAACTAGCGACAGCCGCGCTCTGTCTCCCGCGTCGCTTATTACCACCGGTAATCCAGACCCATGTTGAACAGCCTGACCGGACGTCTGGGGCCCGGGCTTTGTCTTCCTGTCCGCGTCCGCTGCAAGATTTCTAGGCTGGCTAGCAGTTATATTCGTTGGGTCCTGCGGCAATATGGTTAGTTTTGAGCTGTCGATTGTATCAGGCTGTACCGACGCAGGTTTGATTACTCCCAACTCCTCATTAATTGCAGTCAGCAAAGGGTAACGTCCCTTGTTACAGAATTCGCCGTTGAAATCGTCAAGGTCAAGCGACCACACCATTATGCCACCCAAGTTGTTCTTCATCGCCCATTGCGTCTGCAAATACAAGAAACATTGTTTTAAACGTTTAGAATAGAAATAGCATGACTGTATACATATACATGTTAATTATATAGAATTATGTTTTGTGGATTAATTATGCGTTACCATTGCCTTAATTTCTTGAATAATCAACTGTCTGTTAAAATTTAATAACATTTGCTAAAACTATTTCTGCATATACATGCATGTCATTATAATATTTTACCCAATTAGTGTTGATCGTATTAAACGAACCAAACGTAATGCTAAATTAAGGAAATCAATAAGATATAATCTTAACACTGAAAATTACTGAGGGTGTATCGAATAAATACTTTCACTGCCTTCATTTTTTGACTCGAGCTTCACTATCGTATCGTTGTCCTTCTTTCATTGCTACATTTCGTAAATGCAACACAACGAACATGGGTTATTAATGATTTCAAAAGTAGAACTGGGTCTAGAGATCACACGATTTATACCACGGATCGTTTCTCATGGAATAAATCCTACATGGATAATTGAATATAATAACTTACGTGAAAACCGGGCAATTTTAAAAAGTCAGTTACAGTGGACTTTACCATCCGACGAATTTTCGCGAAAAATACATTTTTTTTAACTCTCCACCCTGATAAATCCCTTCTATATTGGATATGGTGACTTCATACCATACCTAGCTTTTCGATATTCTTCGGTGTGAATTCACTGATTGTGTATACCCCATAACCATTAATCCACCAGTAACTAACAGCGTTACGAATAGTACTGCGACAAGTCTACATGTAAGAACACTAATATATTTAAATAGATTATTTAAGCAAATCTTAGGCCATCCTTTAATCCCTGAAAATTTGGGATAAATTCATTCATTTTGCATTCAATAATGTACTTTTTAACTTTAAATAAAATTATAAAGCAGTTGACATTTACCGCTTTATAGGTAACCAATAAGTAAAATGTCGCAGTGTATTACTATTTGTGTATTTAAACTGTCAAGCTATCAGATATACCATGCATGAGTATTTGTACCGCGTTACAATCTTTTAATTACAATCCAATTGTTAATTGATTCTGCGATTAAATAGTTACAATTTAACATAGTGTGCCATAATTTCTTGCGTGAATTCAGAATAATTGTTTTGGTATAAAGCTGATTTCACTTGTTTCATTGAGGCAAAGTATTTGGGAAAAAATGTCTTCATAATGTAAAACGATTACCAACTTTGATTTGTTGCTCTTTCAGTGACACACAAAACTGTTAATGCCATTAATCATCTGTAACAAACTCAATGCCATTATCATACCAATATTTCCACACGAAAAACCTATTAATGTTTGATTAATGAACAGTTGAAAAACATGGGCAGTTCTAAAAGTTTATCAACATAATCGATATATATGCGTTTAATATTGTCTGAATATATGTTAAAAACATCGATCCAAAAAGCGCAGGTTATTTTTTATAGCCGAAATTGCGTTGAAACTTCCTGTATAACAAAGTGTGTTAAAATATATTATCTTTTTAGCTAAGGGTGTAAATGTGTTCTGCCATTGAATAACTTTTCTTATCAGTGGTAAATTTAAACTTTAAATAAATGCATTTATGTCCATAATTTTAAGTCACCCTTCATCAAACTATTTTTGTTATGACTTTTGCTTTGATTTGTGAAGGTGAAAACCAAATGTGAATATTATATCGTTTAATTGCTTACACATTGCATATCCGGCTTCTGGCAAAGTCAAAAACGGTGGAATAAGTAATAGAAGTACATGTATCGAGGTTTTAACAACAGTAACTCACCTTATTCCTTTAGATCTCGTCTGTTCAAATGTGTAATAATATTTTCTGATTTAATTAGTTTGTGATTGTAATTTAGCTCAATCATTTTTAGGTAGATCAACATCAAAAGTTAAACATAATTATCAACCTTGGGTGTTTCGCAGACTAGTTTCCACCATTATGAATCTTTATTCCATGGCCCCCACCTTATTATGGTAAATGGGGTGTAACAAGCACGCAATATATTTACGAACACAGATTATGTACGAGCAATATAGAGATTTGTGTGTACTATTTATCAATTTCAATTTGTTTACAATTCTTTATTACTTCCAAAAGAAGTGCAACTTAAAAAAACACAAACTGTCTCAATCACATTTAATACAATATCGAGAATTTTACCTTGAAGTGACCTTGATATTGACTTCTGAGGATTGCGTTAACATTTTTTATTTGTGCAATATTTTTTTCACACATTTACAACATCAACCCAGCTGCTTTAAAACGCATAACAGTTTAACTTTCAGAAGACGTTGCTTTTATAACTACTTCTTCTTTGTGAGGCAATCAAGGTCCACATTCAATTAATTGGAAATATGACCTATCTACAGCAAGAATATGCGACGAAGCTTTCTAAACAAAACGGTATCTGGACAAACGTCATCCGGACAAACGGCTCCCTGCGTCTTTTTTTTGCAATACCGGACAATCCGCATCTCTTAAATGTGTCCACACGGACAATCGGCACCTGATTAAAGGCTATGACACATTTTAGTTCTTTTTTACTCAAACGGAAACTCTGGGCAGTTCTCATCTTGCATATGTAAAGAATCTGCCTGAAAATGAAACTCACACGTTCAAACGACGGACCTAGACAATAACGCCGATTACCTTTTCCCTGACACTCTGTGCGTCATCATACGCCACCCATTGGTCGCCATTGTACAGATAGGGGACCTTGTGCTCATCGTTCCAAACCCTCGTTGCCCCTATTGAGAGCTCTTGGCATACCTGAACATACCAATCATCAAACAAAGGTCGTTGCCGTTTTTTTGATATTTACTATTTTACTATGCGGTTATGATAAGCATTTTGTTTGATAAAATTGTTATCTTTATGTTTACTTCTATTCGCAGTCCGCACAGGCTAATCAGGGACGACACTTTCCGCTTTCATGATATGTGTCGTTTCAAGAAAGCCGCTTCTTAGCAAAAATCCAGTTTTGGGCGGAAAGTGTCGTCCGTGATAAGCTTAGGCGTACTGCGCAAGCTAATCTGGTCTGGGATACCACTTTATGCACATGCATTGAACCCCTTTTCACAGAGCACGGCTCACATACTTAAAAATAAGCAATACTACCAATATTAACTAGCACACGTTGTTGTCTCCCTTTTACCTGAATGAACATGTCAAACAGGCTGCTCATTTGCTTACCTTGATGAAACGAACTCTCTGAAAACCAAAGAATTGGTTTTGTCCAGAAATTGTTCGGTTTAGACGTGATTACGTAACACACGCGTGCTAGATTAGCCCATGTACATGTTACACAGTTTTTGAACGGCCTTCAATGATGGAACATGTCCTAACGAACAAATAGAAGATTCGACATTTGTAAGTCCTGTGGACCTTCCTACGTCTGAAACGGGTGGTTGTAGAATATAGATTGGTGTGAGAAGCATAGAACGCCAGCAGAGAGATGCTTACTTTTGAGTTAGGAAAGAATACACCTTTTAATATGCATCATTAAAACTTTTGTTTTGAAAATAAAATTAAGTTCTACTTAAAACACAAAAACATTGAATAATACCAAAACGCACAAAAAACATAGACATTCCAATAAACAATGTTTTTTCTGCATTTGTTCTCTGTATTAACCCATTTATGCCTAGCGTCTAGAAAAAAGGCCCCGGCAAACAGCGTAGACCCAGATGAGACGCCGCATGATGCGGTGTCTCATCAGGGTGTGCGATGTTTGCTTAAAGGAATTTCGGTAAGAAACACTTTCAATATTGAAATAAATACACTAGACATCCCTAGTTTTGGAAATAAATTGATCCAATTAAGAAGGATGGGAGAGTCCACTAGGCATAAATAAGTTAAACCATGTGAAAATAATTATGCATCAATCCGAATGGAATTTTTTTTTATAATAGGGCTTAATATGGTCTAAAGAACATCGAACTCATATAAAATTTGATTTTCACATTCTGTTTTTTTTTCATTGTAATACACACATTCAGACTATATTTAAGCGATCACATAACCATTGGAGCTTTTTATTGGTTTTATATTCTTTAACTTATCAGTCGCTTAGCATCATTTTAGTCAAATGTAAAAAATCTGTGCTATTACACACTACATGTTATCAAACTTATCTAAAGAAACAAATCGCTAAAGGCAAGGTACTGAACAAATAAAGAATGAAATAAAAACGTGTCTATATAGACCTCATAAAACGAAAGAAATCCCGGCTCTCGGGTGTAGATGCCTGCACGACCCGCCCCAATTGTCGCAGCCCCGAATCCGTTATTCGCAGGGGTCTGCAGCGTGAAACTTCGACCGTAAAGCCCGATGCCCGCTAAGAGCTTGTGCTTCGGTGCACCCATCTGAATCCAGTACTTCACAGCCCAATTCTGTAACCATAGCAACGATAACAAATACAGTGTAACGTTATTGTTGCATCCACTAATTTAAAATATATTAAAATATATAATAATTTGTAAATTATTTCCAATATTTATCAGGTCATTGTTCATAGACTATCGGACAAACATAATGCTTTCCAACAATTTGACTTCAAGCAAAAATATGTTTTTTTAATTGTTTAAACATAAACAAACAGTTTCATTTTTTAACAATTAAAATTCTATTCAATGTCTTGCTCAAAAGATTTTCGGCCATAATGACAAGGGAAATGGTGCAAAACAATTAATGTTCTAAAATGTGCGGAATAACTTGCCATGTTGAGTAAAGCATCCTCCTTGCTTTCGTCCGCCCTTCCGTACAGCGGACTATTATGGCCAGTGAGGGGGTCCCACGAACCGTGGAGGTCATAGGTCATGACGTTGATGAAGTCGAGGCTGCGAACCACATTGGGAATGTCGAAACCGGCGTCTATGTTGTCCTTGCCGGCGGGAACAGCGGCCGATAGGAGAAGCCGGGGAAGGCCCGTCTCATAAGAGTTTTGATCAAATGCGCTCTTGAAGTCCTACAATTAGGAGATTTCAAATAGTTTTATTCAGAAATTAAAATAATACTTTTCCCCAGTACATGTGTTTAGTATCCTAATGTATATATTCAGCTCATTTGAGGATGTACCGAATACAGAGCCAATTTGAAACATTAGTTTCATGGATAAAACCATTTCTTTGATTGTTTTTGGTACGTCTATACATTATATTTGTATGGCGGTGACAGGGTGTAAAAATGTACCTGATTCTCCCCGATAACTTATAGTCAGTCTAACAACCATTAAAAAACACAAAAATACAACTTATATAGAATATTAATTTCATGTTAACTGCTCCCATGTCTACAAGGAACCTTATGCGTACCGACAGCAGTAGTGCGAGGTTATTTCTGTCTTCCGGCCGCCCGCCACGCCGCGCCGGATACTCCCAGTCGATGTCAATGCCATCGAAGTTGTGCTGTCGCAGGAAATGAAGCGTCGAGTTGATAAAATATTGGCGGGTGGCGCCGGTCAGCGTCATGTTACTGAAAGGCGGACTTCCGGTATTCCAGCCGCCAACGGCAAGCAGGATCTTCAATGCCGGGTTCGTCTGTTTGTGCTTGAGTACCTTTGCATACCTGGAATATTAATGTCTCAGCGGTTAACTATCATTCGTTTTATTTTCAGAAACTTTTAAGTTTTGTTTTAGTGTATGTTTACTGGTTCATCTTTGATTATCTTTATACCTGAGGGCGCCTTTATGGTGGTTTTATTTGTGAAATGCGTTATGAATTTTCACTGAATTCCCGTAGGTTATTGTTCAATATTCACGAATCCTCATGAATTGAAATATCTTTCGATTCGTTGGTTGGATTTGTGGCGTTCACTAAAAATATTATACATGTATTACATGTACCAATAAATGACTTCGATTTAAAGTCGCCATATAAAGAAATGTAGTCGTTATATAATCGTTTGATGTGAACCCCAAATGTTTTTCTTTAATCTTGCCCCCCCCCCCCCCCCCCCAAAAAAAAAAACAAGAAGAAAAAATGCATGCGGCTTGCTTAAAAAGTAAATCATATCTTTTTGGTGTGCGTATCGAAGGTGCTTTGATCTATATTTCTTGACAAAGTGCGCATTGGTATATACCCTTCAGTTTTACTGATATCTATAATAGAGCTGACATTGCCGCTGCGATATGATATTATATAAGGTTTGGTGCTATACAGACACTTAATCTGGGACCATATTGCACATACGTTTAAGGTTACAGTATACTAAATAATTGTTATGTGCAATGATAGACTGGTCATGTTATTCTGTGTGAAGGGAAAGCGTTATGTTCACTTTAAAATCATTATGTTATGTTTCAGGATTTGATACTACAGCGTCAAACATTCGCGAAGACGGGTGACTAGCAAATAAAAAGTAACCCGAACAAAAACGTTGAGAAATTAGTGAATTTTGATGCCTGTTCATTCCGTCTCGAATATCGAATTGCAATATTGTTTTATTTCTTAAACGCATTCAGCTGAGACTGCTCTTTCAGAACATGTATGGTTTCCGGAGGCCTACGTGCAAAATGCTGACTCGTTTAACTAACGCCGAAAGGTTTTACATTCAATTATACGAGGATTGGAATAAGGATATTGTGACCTAAACGTTTAGAATCCGGAGCAAAATCGCCCACTGTTCTTCCGCTTTGATAAGCTTTTTTCAGATGTTTGAATTATGGACTGTGATATTTTGAAATAATGCAACTGAACCAACTGATACGTGATGAGTATTTCTTAGAAACGACATATATTACAAAACTGCCCCGGTCAAACGTGAACTATAAGAGGATTTCTTTTCCTCGTATATTATAAGGGTAATAACTGACGCATTCGTCGTAATTAAGTGACTATTAAGTCCATTGTTAATGACTATAAATCATTGAACAAAAGACGTCACATCAAACCGGAAAACATATTTGTTTATGAATGATATCTTAAATAATATTCTAGTAGTTTCGTTAATTTGTTGAACAACCCCTTAAATTGATCGTAAACTCACTTAATCTTTATACAAGTATGAATGAGTTTATGCATTAATTTTTTATCTAAAGTTAATTTGTTTTCATATTCAATTCCTATTATTTTAATGGATCCATACAGTTCCGCGTTAAAGATCCGCAAGTTAAGATATATCATGACACAATTAAAAATATATCTTATCTGTGAACACGTCTATTGTATGTACTGTATCTTTAAAAGAACTATTTCAAAAACGTACTGATTCTATGAATTGAAATAACAAATAATATCTGCGGATACCGTTTAATAAAACTCTTTTATTTTAAACCCACACGAGCATGGTACTGAGATATTTTAAACCCATGCGAGCTTAGAACTGAGTTTTTTTTAAACCCGTGTAAGCTTGGCACTGAGATATTTTAGACCTGTGCGAGGTTGAACTGATATATTTTAAACCCAGTTTGGCTTTTAACTGAGATATTTTAGACCCGTACGAGATTGGAACTGAGATATTTAAAACCAATGCGAGCTTTCAACTGAGATATTTGAAACTCGTGCGAGCTTAGAACTGAGATATTATAAACCCGTGTGAGCTTGGAACTGAGGTATTTTAAGCCCGAGCGAGCTTGGAACTGAAATATTTACTGCCCGTGCGAGCTTGGAACTGAGATTTTTTAAACCCGTGCGAGCTAAGAACTGAGATATTTTAAAACCGTGTGAGATTGGCACTGAGCTATTTTAGACCCGTGCGAGCTTGGAACTGAAATCTTTTAGACCCGTGAGTGCTTGGAACTGAGTTATTTTAAACCCATGCGAGCTTCGAACTGAGAGAATTTAGACCGTGCGAGCTTGAAACTATATTGTAAAACGTGCGAGCTTGGAACTGAGATATTGTAAACCCGTGCGAGCTTGGAACTATGCTATTTTAGACCCATGCGAGCTTGAAAATCAGATTCTGTAAACCCGTGAGAGCTTGTAACTGAGATTTTTTTAACCCGTTCGAGCTTGGAACTGAGATATTTTAAACGCGTCTGAGGTTGGAACTGAGATATTTTAAACCCGTGCGAGCTTGAAATAGAGATATGTTAAGCCCATCCGAGCTTAGGACTGAGATATTTTAAACCCATGCGAGCTTGGATCTGATATAGTTAAGACCCATGCGAGCTTGTAACTGAGATATTTTAAAACCGTACGAGCTTCGATCTGATATACATGTAGTTTAGACCCATGCGAGCTTGTAACTGAAATATTTTAAATCCATGCGTGCTTGGATCTGAGATGTTATATACCCGTGCGAGCTTGGAACTTATCTGAGACATTTAAACCCGTGCGAGCTTGGAACTGGGGTATTTTACAACCGTCCGAGCTTTGAACTTAGATATTTTAAACTCGTGCAAGCTTGGAACTTAAATAATTTAAACACGAGCGATCTTGGAACAGAGATATGTTAAGACCGTGCGGGCTTGGAACTGAGATAGTTTTAATCCATTCGAGCTTGGATCTGAGATGTTTTAGACCCATTTAAGCTCGGACCTGTGAAACTTGAGACCCGTGGGCATAAATAAAGCCTGAAAGTCACATCGAACAAGTGCAGTAAACAAATATATATTTTTTTGTATGATATATATGAATCAATTTACAAATTGTCGTAAACAATCTTACTCGGATAGCGTGGTAAATAATGTATGCAATATTAGGATGGTGTATTTTTACTTAATGTTTCAAACTGTGCATCGATAATTTATTTATTTACACAACCTTGAGAGCATCGCCAGCTGCATCATCAAGTGGGAACGCCTATTTGGTGCACAAAGTTCTTATGTGCAAGAAAACAAAAACATAACAGACCAGCCAAGAGCAGGGAAGAACAGAACAGTACAGAACTTGTATTATAGTGTTATACAAAGTATATCGTCAAAATAATATAAACGTATAATACAAATAACCCAATGTTATGCGTGCGTATGAAAACACGCCACCAGGTAAAACACATTATGTTAGTACATGCACGCCAATTATTAGTACCGGTACATCATCGCCATCGAAACGCTCGTTTCTTTAAATACAACTTTATTTCCAACCACCGCTTAAACTTGAGTATGTGGACTGGCTTCTGTTCGCGTTATCTGCAAAGAAAACTAACGGGATTCCATTAAACTTACGCTTTATAAATACCATTGTCAATGATAATAGGAGCCTTGTTCTGAGAAAACTTGGCATAATGCATGTGCGTAAAGTGTCGTTCCAGATTAGCCTGTGCAGTCCGCACAGGCTAATCAAGGACGACACTACCCCGCATTAACTAGATTTTCGGTAAGGAGAGACTTCCTTGATACTAAAAATACCATAAAATCGGAAAGTGTTGTCCCTGATTAGCCTGTGCGGACTGCACAGGCTAATCTTGGACACTTAACACACATGCATCAAGCCCAGTTTTCTCTGAACGCGACTCATAGGATATTCACTTACATCCCTTCGGTCCATTGCGTTGACTGATCGTTCCATTCATAAGCACCGAGGCTATTTCCGTCAAGTTTGGCGAAAGCGTAGATGATGTGTGAGCAAAGAGACGGGTTGATGTTTTCCGGAGTGAACTTGGCTCCGTTGGGCCGGTATTGCGACCAGTTGGTGTAGTAGCATACCCGCATATAACATGTTACTGAAAACGCATGTCAATACACACATGTATAATACACCTATTGATTTTCCACCACCAATGCATATTGTATTCACCAATAAGCATACGACAAACCTCATTAGTAAATAGCACTTTCTGTTTCCGTACCATGGTAGTGGCCTGACTTCTTTTTTTCATGTTAATATAAACCTTAAACCGGCTTCGGCTATTATCGTCATCCGTGAAAAAACATTGTTTACTTCTCATAAAATAGTTCGGAATTTGTTTTGATCGTAAAAGATATTTAAGAACACAATACCAACCTACTGTTCTTTATGTTATATACGGCGTTTAACCAAAATGGATGATACCGGGAAATAGTGTGTTATCGGCTGATGCTATTAAACGTCAATGGAATATACACGAAAATAACTGTAATGAGATAAACAAGTTCTTTTATTTTCGAAATTTTGCACTTATATTTTTTTCACGAAAACTGTATCCAATCGAGAAAATGGTCACGTACTTGCCTTTGCCCAGAATTTTCAACGACGTAATTATAAACAATTATGATTCGTTCAACATGATAAACCAGAAATATTATATGTTCTCGCCAGTGACACAATAAGCATTTTTCTCATGAGGGTGCGATCCATTGTTGTCCTATGCTTCATGATACTTATACTACGTTCTTCAATAACCATAGTATTCCGTGTAAAATAATGTTGGACATAATAACGTGGTTTATCGCCATCTTGTCGTCAATGTTTATGTCCTGGTACAAACAGTTGCAGTTTCGAGCATTAATACGTCACGTACTGATGTTTTTGGTATAGTTTCTGGTTTAATTTAAATAATGCATTACAATGTGACATATATATATAGGATCTGGCACGCGTTGTCATATCACACCATATTTTATGATACGAGTTCAGAAATTTTGTAAGTAAGCGAGCCTTTGGCGAGCTCACTAACGAATTTCCTGGACGAGTTTAATAAAATATGGTATGGAATGACAACGATTGTCAGATGTTTTTATCACATGCTTTTAAATGATCAAATTAAATAAATATTTACGCAAAAAAATGATAATCCCGAATGTTGTTTACATTTCGTGACGTCATTTGACGTTGTAATGTCGTTTCAGCAAAAAAACAAAATGCGATTGGTCAATCGAACGAAAACTAAGCAAATGAAAAAAGCAATATACTGCTGTTTGCAATACAATGCTGGAATGAGCGTAAAGACAATTGATTGACCTAGCATCACAGTGTTATAAACTCAAGAAGTAGGATTCCGACATTAGGCCAAAAAATAAAATGTAATGATATTTAATGATACACAATTTTCTGGTATACTCTGTAACAATACAGGAGACAAAGACTGCTCATTGTGGACTTTTATAAACTTGTAGGTAGCAATAGCGACTTCTATTGCCGAACACAGTGTTAGTGTAAAAGAAATGGCAGAGATTTGATAAATGGTCAATTGAAGCAATGTCCTATAATAGCAGCCTATTCGTATCTTGAGAATCGATTGTGGGGAACAGCAGAATCAAAGAAGCAAATAGCAACAGTGGTAAATGCTGGAAAACAAAAGAACAGCAGCACACATTACACTAAAGATAGTATTGCTTAAGCATAGTGTCCGGTGTTGTGTGTCTTTATGATAAACGCAATAAAATAAGTATTAACCTATGGTTATGGCATTGCTCCCACGCAATGGTTTATTATTACGTGTACACGGTTCTTATTGCAATGTTATTACGGTAGCAATATTACATTTAGGTCAGTGGCATCATGTTATAAATTAAACGTTACACTCGAATGCACCTAAATAATGCACAAAGCAAACTTTCACATTACGATACGTATACAAAGAATATAATCACAATAATAACTGTGCAGAAGTTTAAAAAAAAACATGGTGTAATCAAACTTACCATGTTTGTAGAAAGTGACGATTATAAATATTAAGAGGAGAGATTTCATCGTGGATCTGAAATAAACATATGACAAAAACAACTTTATTATTGCCCAAAGACAATGAACTTTTGCAATAGCAATTTGATTGTAAAGTGTCAGCATACAGCTAAAAATAATCAAAGTTCAAATTAAATCAGCATTTGAAATTTAAAGTAAATAAAAGATCTGTATTTTTATAGTTTTGTAAGAACAAGAGCTGTCACCATAGGATGACATATGACCCTTATAAACGCTTTGATAGAAGTTATAGCATTTTTCGAAACCTACACGCAGATTTCAAAACCTAAACGCGGACCCTAAGTTCAAGGTCAAGGTCACAGGGGTCAAAATGTTTGTGCGTATTGAAAGGCCTTGTCCATATAAACATGCATACCAAATATGAAGGTTATATCTCAAGGGACATAGAAGTTATGAGCATTTTTCGAAACCTAAACGCAGATTTTGAAACCTAAACGCAGACCCTAAGTTCAAGGTCAATGTCACAGGGGTCAAAATTTTTGTGCGTATGGAAAGGCCTTGTCCATATACACATGCATACCAAATATGAAGGCTTTATCTCAAGGAACATAGAAGTTATGAGCATTTTTCTAAACCTAAACGCAGATTTCGAAACCTAAACGCGGACTTCAAGGTAAAGGTCACAGGGGTAAAAAATTGTGTGCGTATGGAAAGGCCTCACATGCATACCACATATGAAGGTTATATCTCAAGGGATATAGAAGTTATGAGCATTTTTTGAAACCTAAACGCACATTCGAAACCTAAACGCGGACCCTAAGTTCAAGGTCAAGGTCACATGGGTAAAAAATTGTGTGCGTGTGGAAAGGCCTTGTCCATATACACATGCATACCAAATATGAAGGTTATATCTCAAGGTACATAGAAGTCATGAGCATTTTTTGAAAACTAAACGCAGATTTCGAAACCTAAACGCGGACCCTAAGTTCAAGGTCAAGGTCACAGGGGTAAAAACTGTGTGCGTATGGAAAGGCCTTGTCCATATACACATGCATACCAAATATGAAGGTTATATCTCAAGGGACATAGAAGTTATGAGCATTTTTCGAAACCTAAACGCAGATTTCGAAACCTAAACGCGGACCCTAAGTTCAAGGTCAAGGTAAAAGGGTAAAACAATTGTGCGTATGGAAAGGCCTTGTCCATATACACATGCATACCAAATATGACGGTTATATCTCAAAAGACATAGAAGTTATGAGCATTTTTCTAAACCTAAACGCAAAGTGTGACGGAAAGACGGACAGACAGACGGACAGTCCGATCACTATATGCCCCCTTTTCTTCGAAAGGGGGCATAAAAATCAAAATTTAACCAGTATAACTAAGTTTTCTACTCAATATAGACTCTTAAAAACATACTATAAACCCGTGTAAACCCTTAAAAACACACAAAAACAACAATCAAACACACAATAAGATCACAGTTATGTTCAATAGATTCCATGAATGTATAATCATGTTAAAGTATTGAATATAGGCTAGTTCTACTAAAGACAAAGACTGCATACCAATTTTGATAAAAAGGTTCATATATCCACATATAAAACGATATTGACAAAATGAAGTCCAATTTTCAAGAATCGGGAAAATTCGTACTTGATTAGCTCTACGGAAATTTGTTTTTAATCAGTCTGGAACTGAGATACTTAATAAAATAAAGTATAAAAAAAAAACGAGCCACATACAATACTAATTACTATACAATGTATTGTGTTATTCCAATCACTAAAAAGTCTTAAAAGAATTCATAAAATATAATTTATTTTTAAACTTGAAAGGTAACTTAGTTTAAAGTATATATTAAAGTTATTTTCAAAGATGAAATTATCATACATAGTTAAACATAAATTATTTCTTTAAAACATTTGAATTTTTTCTAGTTTATGTTTTGAAAAGCATAAACAGTCGTCTGGGAAATAACACATACCATTCGTATTATATTACTTTAATTCGTATTTGTTTAAAAAAAATATACATCAAATATCATATAAAACGATGCTGAGTTAAATACATAAATGTGTTGTTCGAAGAGTACTGTTTTGGTAACTTTTTTTTTCAAGGAGCAAAGTGACATCCTTTAATAACAGGTCACACATTAGTGACCACGATTAAGTTATACAAAAGAAATTCATACATCAACGCTATCCAAAATAAAATGTCCTTTGTTTAACATCAAAGTACTTTATTTGGAAAACAATAATCGATGTGGCATTAAAATAATAAAATGATGATTTACTTGTTATTATTTCTCAAAAGTATTTGTACAATAATTAGGATTGTCTTTCTAAGGTTGACGTGTCCATCCATCATTACTTAACAGATTCATCTTTGTTTTGAGAATTGATTTACAATCGTGCTAAACATTCGACAATAGCAGCATTATATAATATATAATTGAACTAAATCATTATTTTTATTGGTATTCAACGAAAACAATACGTGTTTATATTTTATTGCAGCGTTTACTCTTAGGGTTTGGCTATAATCAAATGATAAATGTTTTCTTTGATATTAAAAATATTTAGAAGACCACATGCTATTACTGTATTGCAAAGGCGTATCATTAAAATAGGTAGTGATTTATCGTTATATATTGCTTTACATTCATTCTGGACTAAATGCGTAGCTAAGATAAAAAGACAACTGTTGTAAGTTATATTTCAGCTCCGAATCTGTTTCGACTTGTCTGTCCTGTCCAATTAGCAGTTACAATTACGTATACTAGTGGCTTTGTATAAGTGTCGCTTTTTAGCCTTGGGCTAATTACTCGGACATTAATAGACAATATAATCAGAACGACCTGTATATCATAAGACGAGACCGCGTAAGTCTTCGAGTGTTAGTAATGAACACAAGTTATTAAATGACTATTTTACATAGAATTTAATATGTGCGTTAAGAGACATAATACATATGGTAGTTCAAAGCACACACAAGGACGCTAGATCTTTATATTTAGCATTATTATGCAAAAATATTAAGTTCGTATTCGATGAATACATTATTGTGCGAAAATATAAAGTTCGTATACGATGAATACATAAAATATAGTTAAAATAAAAATAATTACAAATAAGCTTTCAGTAAAATGCATTTGAGTACACACATGGCGTATTTCTTAGAATACTTAATTTTAATGTGCTGTTCAACATGAATTATGAAATGAAGTTTTGATTTGATTTTATAGACTCTGTGGTTATGTATGTAGGTAGCAGTGAGAAAAATAATATAAAAAAATAAATATTCTTAAACAAAGTGTAAATCTAACAACAATGACAGTCTGTTTTCTATGTGAAAACTATTATTGGACCTTTCACATAATATCAAATAATCTTAGTCGGGAAGTAGAGATTGTCATCTGTGTAAATACAACGCGTTTTATTTCTACTTTCTAATTATTTGCTATACAGTGCGTTTTTTAATTATGTATTCATTTACTCAGTAGTATATGAAGACCTTTGTTACGTATTTCAAACACTCTTTATAACGAATATTTTAAATCAAGAACGGAAATAACTCTAGTGACATAAACATAAAGTGCATATTAATATGTACAGTACTAATCTTTTATAATCAATAAACGTGCAGATCAGCATACTTTACGTGAAACAATAGGGCATTTTATGTGTGTTCATTATTTGTCATCGATGCTGGTGATATTGATAATTAAAGATATGGTAAATAATTAGGTTATTCTTTAAAAAAATAGTAAGTTTATATACTAGTACTAGTTACATTCATTTGCAACAGTTTACGGATAACAATACATCAACCACTGTTTTGAGTCATAGTCAAAATTCCGATGCCAATTAGTGTGTTTTATTACATTTATTACCGCAATGAATGATCGACTACATATATGATAGAAACCATCAGGTGACACATGTCATGAGCATGAATGGGTCCAGAAGAGCTATTGTACAATGGATTTTTATACGGTAGATGCATTTAGCGATGTGCCGCAAAGTTGATTATTGACTTGGGAACATTTAGATATCAGATACAAATATTGCGGTATAGGTCGTTAGGTTTTTGTCTGAGAATTTTGAGAAGGGTACACAGCAAATAGCGCGTTGAAAACTAATTATGTAATAACTTAATACATGATATAATAATACGGGCATGAAAGGGGTTTAAGGGGTAAATGCACATATGGGCCGAATCGTTCTGACTTTAGATATATTTTCTGATTCGATTCAACTTGTATTCGTCTTCAATAATACAATTAAAAGCCCTGCTTACCAAACAATAATTTTTTTAATGCATTGTACATATCGAATATTAGCACAGTAGTATTCCATTTATAATAAACCTCTCTACAAAAATCACAAATCGAAATACTTTTGAAAACTGTGATTTTACTTGAAATAATATATATTTACTAATATATAAAAAAACTTGCGATTGGACGCGCATGATAACTTTTATGAAGATCATTGTGTATCGTGCGTTTTCAGTACTATTTTTTTCCGAATGGCGCTCAGGACTTTTACGATACATAACATGTAAAAGTAGTCCGCTTCCCACCTGTTAAATGCGAAAAGGGATACAATACTTTCCATACAGAATTCCCATTACGTAGCTTGTATTTTGAATAAGAAATCACGGATTAGTGTAGTAGTATTACTTAAGTTTTTGTTTCACTTTTTAATGGTTAGGTCGGTACCAGTTTGGGGTTGTTGCATTTGTAGTTTTATTGGTTTACTTATGCTTGGTTCTTGACAAAACTACATTCTATGATATAAAATCATTCGTAGTCTCACAGAAATCCAAAATTCTAGAATTATAATCCTATTTAAAGCATAATTTTTCAAATACGTCTGCTTAAAAGTAAAGAAACAGTAAAAGAGAACAATATGTATATTCCTTTAATACATCTCTTTCAACCAATGAATTACAAGATTACAGGCACGAATTTCAATCCTATTCATACGTGGTAAGCGCGCAAACTTCACAGTCGCGAACATGAATGAGATTACAGTACGATGTTTCGATAACTTGACCAAACGATGCGTTGATTCGTTATGAATTGGTGACTCGTATCGTTAAATGTTGACGTCTAATTCAACGTTGACAGATAACGATAGGGCGGTGACCACGCGTTAAATTATTGCAATATAACGGCCGCATTCTCGCACGTTTATGTGTATTTGCTACCATTGATATTACTCTAATACAATCTGCTGAATACATGACTAACGACACGACGATGCATATTCTTTGATGTCTTTGTTGTTGTGTTGTTCTCCCTCTGTTTATTTATGTTTTAGTGTAGTGCGTTTTTTTTTACCACAGTAAAGAAGATGAAACTGAATACTAGATTTACCATTCTTCAGTCTTTTGGTCTGTCAGTCCATCCGTAAACAATACAATATGTCTTGTTCAAGAAGGAGTCGTTTAAAATTTCGAAAGATTTGCTTCTTTCAACACCTATTACTGTTACACAATATTCAATCATGTGCAATCGTGTTGCATATATATATGATCTGGCACGAGTTGTCATATCATACAATATTTTATTAAACGAGTTCAGGAATTTTGTTAGTAAGCGAACCTTTGGCCAGCTTAGTAACGAATTTCCTGGACGAGTTTAATCAAATATGGTATGAAATGACAACGAGTGTCAGATCTTTTTATCAAATGCTTTTAAACGAGCAAATTAAATAAATATTTACGCAAACATAATGATAAATCCCGAATGTTGTTTAGATTTCGTGACGTCGATTGATGTTGCAACGTCATTTCAGCAAAATAACATGCGATTGGTCAATCGAACGAAAATATGCCGATGAAAACGCTTAAAAAGTATCTTACACATGTGAAAGATAAATATATTTGTAATAGTAATATTTCATTGGAAACAGGGTATGGCATGTGATAACAGCTTTGTATTAGGTAGATATTTTAACAGTAGTATATTCCGATATTTATACAGACTATTGGATAGACGGTCTTATTGGACATTGATTGAGAATGGATGATAATAATTTAGTATTGCGTTGTACAAATTGATTTTCCAGGTTTTAAGATGAGTGTAATACACAAGTTGCGAAAGAGGTGGCCGATCATATATATATGAACTAATATTTGAATTGAAGTATGGTTTGCATATAAAGAGAGTCCCCAGTTTATATTACGGTTGTTTTGAAAGCAAAGATATTAAATGGAACTGAAGAAAAACCGCACGGTCTAATATAACGATGTCGGCTGCGTTATAGATTATCCTAATCCGCTGTTGATTAAATGCAAGGGGAAGCAATGTCGCGTGTATGTTTGCTCAGTTTTGGAATACGTTGAATTGTTTTGTGAGATGATTTTATTATTGAATATATATTGTTAGATGATCTAACTTTCTGTTTGCAAATGATATAGTTCCCTTCGGGAAATTCTGAGCAACGTCCAAAAAGTTAACAAATATACGGTCATACATTTTGGGTTAACCCCGACAAAAGTCTTTGAATATAAGAAATTAGGTCTAATGAACTGTACAAGTGGGTTGACATCAAGATTGTATTGACCATGGAGACAATTAAACTATTCCGGAACTGTTTTTAATTATTCAGTTAGCTTCGCAATTAATTGTAATAATTGAATGTATACGGAATACTAGACAAATACTTATCATTCATCCTCTCTTTTCATACACTCATTATTTGAAATATTTTAGATGATATCAATATAGATCTGTTAAAACTCATAACCATAATACGACCATTAATTAACGAATTCGAAGCATCAGTTTGAAGTAATAGGTGTGCATAATGGGGTGTTGGCAACGCTATTGTGAAGGAAAGAAATTGATGGGGAATTGTGTTAAAAACAACAACTTTTTAAAGCAAAACAGTAAAACAATCATCAATCTACTGTTTAAGTGCGATGGACTTGGTCGTTATCCATTATATATCATTTGACACAAACACACAAACGCAATATAAAATACCGAGTAAAGGTGTTTAATACAACAACATTTCAACGACTTGTAGGAAGCATTTAACTGGTAAACTAATTATAAATCGTTTTAGATAGAGTCGGATTTTAATATTCTTTTCAACAGCGTTCTCCGTGAATGATGGTAGTTTCCATCTAGCATTGAACTTAGGACGACGTGACCAATGAAAGATCTACGAGTATGCATACAGTGTTCGAAACTTACTTTGAATTTGAATATCACATTGATTGGATTCCACTAAGATATAGACAAACATAATCGAAATTTAGAATGCCGTCGTGCCAACCGGCAAAAATTGAAACAACACGTCATGACAATAATAGAATCGAATATCGTTACAGATGCAATATTTCCAATAAGACTTTAACTGTCTGTCTGTCTTACATACAGATACACGTAAGACCTGTTAATACTATGCACAACGTGATCTAATGCATATGTTTTTGATGATAGCATTAAGAATATTCAAGCTTTGTTTACTACTTCTACTCTTACTACTACTACTACTACTACTTATACTACAATTACTATTACTACTACTACTACCACTACTACTTCTACTACTACTACTACTACTACTACTACTACTACTACTACTACTACTACTACTACTACTACTACTACTACTACTACTACTACCACTACTACTACTACTACTACTACTACTACTACTACTACTACTACTACTACTACTACCACTACTACTTCTACTACTACTACTACTACTACTACTACTACTACTACTACTACTACTACTACTACTACTACTGCTGCTACTACTACTACTACTATTACTACTACTACTACTACTACTACTACTACTACTACTACTACTACTACTATTACTTCTACTACCACTACCACTACTACTACTACTACTACTACTACTACTACTACTACTACTACTACTGCTACTACTACTACTACTAAAACTACTACTACTACTACTACTACACACAACAACAACAACTACTACTACTACTACTACTACTACTACTACTACTACTACTTCTACTACTTCTACTACTACTACTACTCCTACTACCACTACTACTACTACTACTACTACTACTACTACTACTACTACTACTACTACTACGACTACTACTACTACTTCTACTACTACTACTACTACTACTACTACTACTACTACTACTACTACTACTACTACCACTACTACTTCTACTACTACTACTACTACTACTACTACTTCTACTACTACTACTACTTCTACTACTACTACTACTACTACTACTACTACTACTACTACTACTACTTCTACTACTACTACTACTACTACTACTACTACTACTACTTCTACTACTACTACTACTACTACTACTACTACTACTACTACTACTACTACTACTAATACTACTACTACTTCTACTATTGCTACTTCTACTACTACTACTACTGCTGCTGGTACTACAACTACTACTACTACTTCTGCTTCTACTACTAATCTACTACTACTACTACTACTACTACTACTGCTACTACTACTACTACTACTTCTACTACTACTACTACTACTACTACTACTACTACTACTACTACTACTACTACTACTACTACTTCTACTACTTCTACTACTACTACTACTACTACTACTACTACTACTACTACTACTACTACTACTACTACTACTACTACTACTACTACTACTACTACTACTACTACTACTACTACTACTACTACTTCTACGACTACTTCTATAATAATTATATTACTATCAATAATGATAATAATGATATAAATTATAAAAGAACCCAAAAATACTATGTATATTCCCTTACGTTTTTAGTTAAGTGGTAAATCCGCTACGTTAAAGCCACATGGTCGCATACGAAAATCCTTTTGAAATTGCACGGTTTATTATTGTCGTTAATAAAATATCACTTATTCTTAGCCATAAATGATGATCTTTGTTAACACTTTGAAAAGAACAAATAATATCCACGAAAATTACGAAAACTACGTTTTGTCGACTTATTTAGTAATAATCATATCCAGCAGAAGCAATCTACTGTATCATATGAAAACATTGTTGAATTTCGTTACTTAATATGACGAATTACAATCAACACATCAGCACAGAACTTTTACTATGACCCAATGAAATCATTGCCCACAGAAACGACCCAGCTGAAATGTCGTTATGTGACGTTAACGGATCGCGGCGATGAATTTGCATTTTGCCCACGTTTCTATGCAGCTACCGACAGCTAGCTTGTATATTCGCTCGGACATTACTCAATAACTGTGCGATCAAAAATGACAAATCATGATGCATGCACTCATCTAGTCTGTTTTATTATAGTTTAAACGTCATCCGAAAAATAATCAACAGCTGCGTTAATAACAGTTAATTGTCAACGATTGTTTCTTTTCTTACGTGATTGTTAAGTGATTGTCGAAAATACGACACTAGTTTTATAGCTTTTGTTAAACGTGGAACTCCACAGAAAACATTTGGTATTTGATCATTATTGTATATGTTTATATGGCGTTCTTTTCTATGTAGCTTTTACTGGTTTTAGATGCACCACCGCAGTTTAAATACAATTTGCAAGCATTCCTTGATAGCGATAAAAGTTAATCAAACAAAATGTGAAAGGTCTTTTTATTATATTGTCACCCCTTTAGAAAGGCCAGCCAATTTTGGCTTATGAGACATGTACCTCCCAACTCCTATCACTATGCCAGGCGCCAAGCGAATAAAAGTCGGTTATCATTCATTTTTATTTGTACTTGTTCTGATATGGCCGTTTCGTGAGCCGCGAGCTAGTTAAAAATTTTTTAACTAGCTCGCGGCTCACGAAACGGCCATATCAGAACAAGTCCCATGACAAACATCCATCCTTCGACAAACGCTCCCCATGGTACTTGAACCTTCGACTTCCCGATTCCGAGGCGGACGCCTTATCCACTAGGCCACGGCGACAGGTATTTAATACATAACAAGATATGTGTTTGTTAGAAACAATATGTCCCCTTCTGCGCTGCTTTAAAGCTATATGTTTGACCTTAAACCTTGAAGGATGACCTTGACCTTGACCTTTCATCACTCAAAATGTGCAGCTTTATGAGATACACATGCATGCAAAATATGAAAATGCTATCTTCAATATTGCAAAAGTTATGGCAAAATGTTAAAGTTGGAGCAAACAAACACACAAACCAACCAACCAACAGACAGGACAAAAACAAAATGTCCCCACTATAGTGGTGGAGGACATAAAAATATTGTAAACCTATTAATGAAAATATATACATATATTCGCTTCTTAAAATAATACACAACTGGTATTTTCTATAGTGGAACGTATAGAAAGATTGAGTTGACTAATTTTAGACCTCGAACATCTAATTTTTATAGCGTGAGCATTTTTTGACTTACTTTAGACTGTACTCAGAGCACAGACTCCTAAGGGGATGATCTTTGGGACATTTTATATAGTTCAACATACATACATAATAATATCGTTTGCTTATGTTCCACCACATGTTTTCAGAGTGAAACCAGAAACTGTTTAATGGAGTAACCAAAATAAAAAACTGAAGCTTTTAATAATTAATTTCAATGTTAGATTTGCTTTGTATAACCAAACGATGCTTGACCTATAAGGTAAACGTGTATTTGTGATTTCTGGATTGCCTTTCAACTTAGTTTTAATTTCCAATGGTATGCTGAAAATGTGTAATTGTGCTTTTCGGCAAAGTACGAGTTTCGGAGTGCCTTTCAACATGGGTTTTAATTTCCTTTATTAAATTGCTATAGGCTATCACACTGTTTAAAATAACCAACGTTTTTTTTTGAAACGTTTTTTAAATGACAATGTCAACGTGGGGATTTGTGATTAATAGTCTGATAACCACATGGCACAACAAAACACACATACAAACAAGATAAGTATTAATGCAAAGCATCAAAGGGCGTCGGGAATTTCAGTGTAAAAGGCACTCAATGAAATTACATGGAACGATTTTTTCTACTGTAAATATTAATATATCGGCCGATTATTTTAAACAAAATAGAAAAAGAAACTGGTATAACCATTATCTATGATTTTGTGTTATAACCCCCAAATAACCATTATTTATGATGTTGTGTTAAAACCCCCAAATAACCATTATCTATGGTTTTGTGTTGCAAATCCCAAATATTTCATAGTTCATTTTATTTACATTGGTTTCCTTTTTTTACTGGCATCCGTGTGCAGTTTTGGAATGGATCAGAACTGTGTAGGTTTTAAAAAATCTGCTTCATCTTGTAAGCGTAATTTCATATTTTTCTCAACTTCAAGGGGAGATGATTCTGAACTTATTCTTACGTTGCTCATTTACGATAGGGGTTGAGTACTCATTGATATGAAAACACTGTAAAAGTTTAAATGTGTTTACGAACCCCCCCCCCCCCCTCCAACCCTCTCACATACATATATCATGGGCATTATAAAAACAAAAAATGGTTACAAGAAAGCAGCATATTTATTTAAACTAAAATGTCTACATCTAAGCAAAAAGTTAACATTCAACACAAATAAAATAATTTGATTCTACTGGGGCTCAAACCTTGAGTTGAGCCTCTCACATGTGAAGCGAGCGTGTAACCACTACACTATGGAACCGCTTGAAAAATCACCTTCTAACTAAGATATCAATAAGCTATTAATAGTTGGTTTAAATGTAAACCCGGAAGTGTAAACGCTGGATAGTGTGCGGGGTTAAAGGTCCATACCAAAGGGTCCATACCACTGGCAAGATACGTGTCAGGCCTGCGGCCTTGTATATGTGGTCCTTAAAAAAACCTGTAGGACTTGGTAGTAATGAGACTGGGGTGCTGTGATGGTGCTCCTCATTGATAAG
The DNA here is from genome assembly GCF_020536995.1 of Dreissena polymorpha. Taxonomy (NCBI): domain Eukaryota; kingdom Metazoa; phylum Mollusca; class Bivalvia; order Myida; family Dreissenidae; genus Dreissena; species Dreissena polymorpha. The sequence goes on along the minus strand of NC_068356.1, from coordinate 111,044,717 downwards.
CGGCTGCTTCCATTATCCAGACTCATTATTACAATTAATAATACGTGTCGCGCTTCGCGCTCTATAGCGCCTTTATTAGTAACTAGGTGGTTGCTAGGATAGTGGAACAAAGAAGTTTTGTTTATATACAAAACCAGAAAGGTTCACCGGTTCGCGTATTTGCCCAGTCCCTATAATCTTTTATTATTGCCCAGTCCATGTGATCAGTTATTAATTAAAACAATTAGCTTTGCATTATTGGCAATAACTGTTGTAGTAAATGTAATAGACACAAATGCAGTACTTCTTTACACTAATGTACACACAAAAAATCACCATTATGCAAGATATTCTGACAACAAAAATATATAAATTGATCCGTAAAATAACTTCTCCTCCCATAAGCGAAAAAAACGTATTACATACTAGTCACCGCACGTCAGTGCGACGCCAATAATGAGGCAGACAATATCGCCAATCTATTGCAGTGTGCACATAACATGATACAATTAAGAATCAGTAACAGGCGACGTACAAAATGTAGCATATAGTAGGAGAACATTAGTTAATATTAAAGAAAAATATGATAATGATCAAAGACAGTATAAGTATCTGTATCCGTAGAATAAAGAATATGGAGGCATGTTGATTAGTTTGTTAAATACTCATTTGCCAAACCATATGACGTACGAACAGGTCACGTGATCGTTATAAACGCTGATAATGTACGTTTACACATAGGGTTCCTACCAATGACACTCCAGGATTGTTGTAACATTTTCAATACAAACTCCATGAATGACCCATGAATATAAATGCATTTGACGAATGTCGAAGTTGTTGAATTCCCTTTGTTTATGATGAAATATTTTTATTATGCATATAGTGATATTGTATAAAAAATTAATCATCTCTCGAACCAATCATTTGTCTTTTCAATGCGAATTTACAGCAATTTTTATATGAAAAGTTATTTGTATAATAAAGCCATCTGTTTAAAGGGGCCTTTTCACCGATTTTGGCATGTATTGAAATGTGTCATTAAATGCTTTATATTGAAAAATGTAAACATTGTATCTAAAAAGCTTCATTAAAATAAGAATAAAATTAAAGAAAAAAAAAGTAATCCTAAACTGTGCTCGGGTCTATGCATCATACAACTTCCATGACATTACTATAAATTTGCCATTGGAAGTAAAAATTCATGGTCATCAAATTTGAAAATTAAGCTTATAAGCCCTGTCTGGCTGCGAAGGTGCGTTATCAGTTAGTTGTCTGGATAACCAACCATACATTTTGTATAGCTATTTATTTAAGAATTGAATAGCATTTTTCTCCATTTCATCGGTGTTTGAACTGTCGGGAAAATTACGCCTAATTTGCATTAACGCTATTGACCAATAAAAAGCAACGCCATTTAAATATCGCGCAAAACATAACGTCATTTAGGCTGCTTGTTTATGACAAGAAAGTAGCGCCATGAATATTCATGTTTAAATTTGCATACGAAGTGGGTTCATCGGAAAATGAAAACCCGGTCACGTGAACAAATTATCCATTCAGAATGCAGCATTCATATGAATGTGACAGAAGTTGTAATTATAGAATCATAATGCACGACCATCAGACGTGAATATGTATTGATTAGTTAATGATCAGCCATAACCTACTCATCGATTTTCGGTGTTAGAAAATACAGGATGATTAATACAACAAAAACACCGATATATACTCATCATCATATCATCTACTTCCGGAGCTAATTGGCGAACGGAAACTCAACATCACGCTTATTTTAATAACCATGGGTATATAAGTAACTATATTTACGTCGAGTTTAATTAGCAAAATAAATCGTATCAAGGATTTTTTAAGAAAAAAAGATTTACAATGAGTAAGCCTCATTTTCTTATTCTGTACTTTTGAAATGATATGATTTACACATCCAGTAGTTTAGTCTGCCTGTAATTGTATGCTTAATAATATTTAATGGTCTCTATATTTTATAATTATACAAGTAGTTTGGTATATTTTTTAAGTGATTGTACCCAGTATGAATTGGAGAACAAAATGTATTTTATCAAAACATACATTGACAACTTCCAATCAATGTCCCGTGTTGTGTGGGAGTTAAAACGATGTATACATGTTTTATATCGAAACAACGCAAACAATATACATTTGTTATAATTATCTACTCATCTACTGTTTCATCCATGGTAATTTCATCTACTGTTTTATCCATGGCAAATTCAAAGGAAAATTTATTTTCATAATTTGCATGGGATAATACATTTGATTTGAATGTATGTTTTAGACATTGGTTATGCAAATAAAAAATATTTTTCCAGCTTCTATTTACGGGCGCCCTGACAGTGTTAATAAGGATTTCAGGCAAAAAGATGTAAGTTTCTGGTTTAGGGATTCGTTATTATTTTATATATGAAACATGTCATTGATTGTGTATTTTTCAAACATAAATTTAGGTTACACTATTAAAGTAATTGTGTAATCGAAACTTATTTTAATTCTTTAATTTAAATGGCTGGACCTTGACGTCAATTAAAAATAAATACAAGTATATGCTATTTATATATATTTATATGATTCGTTATTTTAATTACTTAAAATTGCCTCCTTGAGATCATTTACATTCTGTTGAATACATCATTACAGAGACCGATTCAGAATTTTCCGGACTACTTGAGATATGTAGCTGAGCGTTCGAAAGCCGGCTTTGACAAAGTCCACGAGGAATTTCATAAAATCTTTGACGGTACATCGTGGAAGAAAGAAAAACGACCAGACTCAAAGACACTGATCTATGCTACTCGTCCTGGGTTACGAGACAGACTGTCTGGAAATTTTAAGAAAAACTTCAGGTGGACCGCAGGCAGTAGTTTACCGAAGGAAGAATCGTTCTTAAGTTACATTCCGGAGGAAGATTGTTCTGACGAAAATGAGATCAAAGTATCCGCAACAATGTCTGCGTCAATTGTAGAAAAATCATCGACAGTCTTTAACTTTGACGAGGAAGAACCATTGGCAGTAGAGAAAAGCGTTAAGATGAAACCTCCAATCAACGCGAGATATAGTGCACAAGCGAAGTCAAATGTAATGGACCGCTGTGGTGATACTCATAAAAGTAGTCTGCGTCTTAACAAAGGCATGTCCGATCAAATTCTTACGTTAAATGCACATCATACTGTAAGTGCACCTATGCCTTGCAATTCAAACCAATATCTGAAAATGGACGGGGTTTATACAAAGCCAAATAACGAGGAAGATTACGCCTGTATGTTTAAAGATCGGGACTATAAATCTGGTGATTTTGTTAATGTGCATTTTGATTATGAGAACATCCCAAATGATTTAACTGAAATAGACAATAAGCCGATATGCGGACCAACAAAAAGTTCATCGCCAGATTACATCAACATCAAAAGCATTCGACCAGTGCCAAATAAGAGACCAACTGTTGCCTCACGTCCTGAGCGAACTTACGACGTCCCTCCTGCACATATCCGCAGTTACCTGTCTGAAAGTGGGAACTCGAACGAATCGAATAGTTCCATTGAGACGCCGAAGATAACACGAAGTCAAACAAACGCAGCTGAGCGTAGCTCTACAGTATATCATCAACGGGTTACCAGAAAACCATGTAACGGACATTCTAAACAAACATTCTATAGCAGATTTCCAGATTGCCAAGATCCCTCGAATGCTATGTATGACGTGCCACCATCGGATATCAGAGCAGTCCATAGTTTAGACAAGGAAGACGACGAAGACCTTTATCAGGTACCCCGAACTGTAAAGGAAGTGAAAATAGTGCCAGAAGCGTGTTGTACTAATACTGCGGTACAGAACATCACCCTTGTCAATGAAACGGAATTCTTTCTATACAATTCTTACGAACTGGCATTTTACCTCAACAAATTTGGCTTTGCAACATTAGCCAAGGTTTGTCAAGAATTCGGGTTTGATGGTAAGCATTTTCAAACTTTAACTACAGACGATTTACGAAAAGCGCCGTATTCGCTTAAACCTGCACAAGTCAAACAGTTTGTGAAACTTATTTATGGTTGCACACAACACAGTGGCAATTGTATTGATAAAAATGATGATGATGGGAATTATGACATACCGCCAGGAGAAAGGCAATTCCTAGTAGATCTCAAAAATAAGACGTGTATTGGAAAGGAAAGAAACAAAGTAACTATTACACCTGAAAACTGCAGAGATGATATCGAAGATCTCTACATAAACTGGGAAGCAATGCATCTTACAAAACAAAATGATGCAAAGCACACAAATGAAGCCGTTTCAATATGTCCACTAGCGAAGTGATTTCATATTTCAATGAAAACGGTCTAAGCGAAATGGCTGAGGTCTGCGAGGAAAATTGATTTGACGGAGAATACTTTATAAATATAACTGCTGATGATCTCAAAAAGATTCCATTCCGTATGAACGGGTTTTATATCTCAAGATTTATTAAACTCCTAAAGAGACAGGAAAACAAACCACTGTAGACTCACCATGTAGGCTCACCAAATTTGGATCAAACGTTTAAACGTGTATATTTTTATAACATGTATTAAGTGGGTCATTTTAACTGTTGTCTTTTTTAACATGTACTTGCGTGTAATGATATTTTTTGAATTAGAATAAAGGCATAACGTACGTGTGGAAATTAAAACACTGTTCGGATTAAGCTTGGTTGTTTTAGAAATTGCAATAGCAAGTTATGCTTTTTGTTGACTGTGTAATAGTATTTCTTACATGTGAATACATGACATTTTTGAAGCAAATTGTAAATGATAATATAAAAAACAAAGTGAATATTTCATTATTTCATTTCCACTCATTAGCTTATTTGTCAATGAGCATTTTGCCGTAGTCAACTTTGAACAATAACGCAACAATTTCATAATAAACGGAAAATAAATATGTATATACCGTAATTACTCTAAGTTTTCGAACACTCTAAATTTTCGGACACCACCATATTAGTTTAGTCTAGATAATTATTTTTCGTGACTCTAAATATTCGGACATACGGGGTTTTGTCCAAGTTAAATTACTCAAAATTTTCGGGACATTATATTTTACAGCGCTGCTTTACCACATTTCTTCCGTTTTTGCTTATTTTATGTCACTTCGAGTATGCGTTTCTACGACCGGATTAAGGTCATAAAACAAGGCAGATGAATGTCTGAAGGGAATAAACCAGAAAAATTGCGTAATTTGGCTAAAAGATATACCGGTAATAAACAATGTTTTTACCTAATATCATTTGAAATAATATCATATTAAGGAAGCAGTATGTTGTTTTTTTCTCTCGTGTTATATCATTTGAGGTAATAGGTAGCCAAGACGTAAAGTTGTATTTATTTCATAGCAGAAAAAGAAGAGAAAAAAAAAAAAATAATTGCATATTTATTTATTGCTTTAATTTCAATATAATGATGAATAAACAAAGATAATTTATTTAGTGTCTCCTAATTTTCATTCACTTGTATTTTTTAAAAATATTTTTCGTATCTAAATTTTCGGACACCAAGAGTAATTACGTGGGAGAGGGGGTAATGTTTTCTTATTACCTTATATGAAACAAAAATGCGTTAACCTTTAATTATTGACCTGGCTGCAACCACAGGAGGGAATCACGTATTTTTTTAATATTTTTGTGTATATATGCTATAATAGATAATAGTTCTATTATAGCATATATAAAAAAAAACAGGATTCCCCATGTGGCTGCAACGCGTTCGACGGGTTTACACAATTTTTAAAGATTTGTGTTGGAACTAACTTTTTCGCGAATGTAATTGATCATGATCATAAATAAGAAATTCAATTCGTTTCTACCAAGTCTTCAATGCTGTACATAAAAAAACATGTCTGTTATTTATTATGGTTAATTGTTGTTGTTTTTCGTTTACCTTGGATAAGTTATTTGAGCGTTAAATTATGGTTGTCTTCAATTTTTATTGTTCAAGCTCATATCATATACGTTTATTTATAAGATACAATTGCAAATATCGCCTACAAAACATCGATTAACCGATCATAAATATAATTATATCATAAACAGACTGTTGATTACTTTAAAGGTTAATGAAAATGTCGCTAATGTAAGGGGATGTTTAAAGGAGTGCTAGTGAATACAAGTGTGTATGCTAAAATTCGATGAAGACATCTTAATACAGAACGGTGGTCAAGTGGAAATATATATAAACTAGAGACTTTCCGTTTAGTATTGTTTAAATGAATAAGGATCTATTCAACGTCTAAGTCGTTTCAGAAAGAGCTTGGCTATAAGATTACTATCATGTTTACGGATATTGATTCTCCAGTGTTGATATCTACGTCCGTTAATTAATCGTAATTATAATACGCTATATGCGGTTGTGCGGACTTTGTAAGATTTGAACCCCATCTCTATAGGCCAAAATTGTGTTGTGATTACAGTATGTATTAGTCTGAAAATATCCAAGTCCATATTTAAATTAAAGAATAGTGAGCGTCTTGAAACTTCGTGGCAAGTAATTATATGTTCTAATAGTAAAATTAAGTTGATACCAACACCAATCGAACATCCCAAATGTGGCAGGATTGTATGCAACGTATGTGTATAAAGTTTCGAATTGCAAATTGGTTTTCATCAGACAGTAAATTTCTCGCGCTTTAAAAAAGAAAGCAGTTATCAATCTTCAGGCTCAATAATTAGGATGTTGCTTATACTATTTAAATGTATTACTAAGAAGACGACCGGATAAATGTCGTTATGGTCGCGTAGCATGCCATTCTAAACAACCCATTCAATAAGAAGTATTGTTGAAACAATCTAACTCCACAAAACTCTATCAAGAAAGATATTCTTGTTCGTATCCAATACTTGTATTACAGAACATAACTATACATTTAAAGATAGTAATTCGAATACGAAAAATAATGGATACACAGGTCCACTACTTTGTGCAGATGTTTGCGATTATGTTCATATGTTTGCGATTATTTATTTATTTAAGAGCAATTATAAATCACCAGTTGGCTTGTGAAAATCATGTAGTATGGAATATACCAACTATTTAATTTAAAATTATATAAATCAAGAACCTATGCAAAAAGTTTGCGTTCCTATGTGCAACGAAAACGTGGGAGGAAAATGTGCAATATTATAATAGCACATGTAAAAATAGAACAAACACACACTCATAATGACGCAGACAGTTTCTTGATGTGTATACATGACCTGAACAAATATAGTCACAGCAACAAAGCGACCAAGCAAACTTGATAAAGCGGAAGGGGACACTTTTAAATATGGAAACAAGATATAATCATTAAAAAATACATATGTTTACCTATGTTTTATGCGGTATATTAAACATAAAGGGAACAAAATATTGACGTGGTTAAGAAATCCTCCATTGCCAAAACATATTAAGCGCACACGGCTCATGTGATCATAGTGAAATCTGATCATTTATCTCTATACTAAGGTTTTCAACTAAAAAGTGTACGAGATGATATCTTCTGTGTAAAATCCATGACTGGTCCTTGTATAAAATACTCAAATATATCGCTGAATGCTCAGTGAGTGTAATGCTATACTTATTGTAATGCTTTTTTCATAGTATTAGATTAAATCGTTGTGTATCTGATGACATAAACTGTGTACGTGCCGTCTTTGAACAGTTAATGCAAAGCGTTTGGTCTATAAAATGTGTTACACACAGATTTATAATACAATTGCAGTTAATTGATGCCTAACCAGAAGTCATCCCTTGAAAATAAAAGAACGGAAGAAATCTGAAACGCTGTAAATATTTATAAAACACTATTTGAGCCGCGTCCTGCTAAAATTGGTTTAAGAAATATGCGGGAGGCGTAGCTGCAGACCATCCTGTGAATTCGACAGGACATACTTAGTCAGCTAATGAGGCCACGAAACAACGCGTGTCTTAACACAACGCTGGCCGCATATGACATGTGACAAATTTACGCATGACGTGGCGCGTTAAAAAAATGAATATATCTTTAAAACCATTCGTTTCATAAATTCTGATCTATAACCATTGCCTTATCAGAATATTTGCACACAAGACTGGTTGGTCGTGTCTGTCTCTATATTCAATCAAAGTACTGACAGTACTGGTGTAACGATGCTTTTGAGAGGATGGATATAAAAGCATCAAGTTAAGTTTATCTACATCACCACAATCATCACAATTGACCTTTCGACAGCGAGAGTGAAGCCACGCCCACCGATTTCAAGGGGGGTCACTCCGCCGAAGTCCGTCATAAAAATGGCTACGCGAATCGGCCGCATAAGTGAACCAAAAAGGCCTCATGGTATACCAGAAAGGCCATACAATAGTTTTTATTATCATTGAATAGTGGTGCTGAATATAATTATCATATCTATTAAATAGTCAAAACTTTTTTATTAGTCTACTTAAAAGCCGTTAAATTTATCATCAAAGTCGGCAAAATTATCGCCAATTATCGCATACAGTATGAATTGTTCGTTAGTCACAATATTTTTCCTTGAGTAATAGATGTTTCAGTTTTTTAATTAAAAGCCGTTAATTTTTGCAACCGATGGCAACATCGCAAATGTGGCACAGGTAAGTAATTTTATTATAATAGAAGACGAAGAACGTTTCTATTGAAATCCGATATAACACATATCTACAATGCGTTTGGTCAAAATGACCCATGCGCATTGTTATAATCGTATAACAAAGTCAAACAAAGTATATCGTATAACAAAGTTGTGTATTAAACCCATCCATGTACCATTCTCACGAAATATGTTCACGAACTATGTTTATTTCGTGTTTATTTAGATTATTTATTCTTTAAAATGATGTGTGTTTTTGTGTGTACTTCAACGCATGCTGTTATTTATATGTATGTTAATGACGATGAGCTTCACATGCTTAAGTAAAAAAATAAACTATTCTGTTCTGTTCTGTTCTGTCAAAAAAGTAACATACACAATATATTATTATATTTTATTATTTCCTCGAAAACTATCTTCTGCAATATTTAAAATATAAAAAGTTGAAAGAATTTTCATGTACAAAAAAACTCGCTAATCAGACCGGGTTTTCAAAGGGTCATTCACAGTTTGCGGCATCTGTTTTGATAACGGATTAGTAGAAAGCCCACATATGGTGTAAAATGACACTTATTGGTCCCTATTGATAATTACTTGCGCATTTGAAAATAGTTTCTTAACTTACATTCAATTTGGAAGACTTAAACCGAAAGAAATAAAAAATGTTTTATTCTATGTGATATTATTAAAAATAATAACTGATTGTCTTTATTATTACGATTTCATTAGCATTAAAAAAATCAAGCAAAGTTTATAATGTCTTATTTATTTGCCGACTGCATTAGAATGTTAAATTTATTTAACGTTGGCCACCTTTGAAAAATGGTTTTAAATGTTCCTTTCTAATTTGTCTATATAGAGGATAAACAAGTACAAAGTTATACTCTTTTTTTTAACGTGTCCGTTGCAAAACTTACATTTTCTATTTTCGCGTAGTATCTGATTATAACGACTGTGTTTTGCTTTCGGGCGATCGCTTAATATGTTGAGATTAAGCTGTTCGTGTGGACGACCACAAAGACGAATCCAACGTTTGAATTTTTCAAGATTAGTACCCGGTTGAGGGAACGGAAAAAACGTACTTCCATCTTTTAACCGTTCTGGATACCTTGTGTCTGAATAACAAGTGCCATAACAGCACCTTTCAACCATTTTCTTTGTTTAAAACACAGAATTACGTATAAGCTTATGTGTCGGACAACGGCGAGTTTGACGGACAAAATGGCGGATAGTAACGGGCCTAATCTATGCTGTAATCTGATTGGTTAATAAGCCTGTCAATCAATCGGCTGTCGAAAGGTCAATTGTGTATGTTGATACGAAAAAAAAAATTGGTACAAAAATTTTGCGAAAAAAATTTGGGTATGAAAACAAATTTGGGTACGAAAAAATATTTAGGAATAAAAAAATTGGGACCGAAAAAATTTTGGGTAAGAACAAAAAATTGGGCATGAAAAAAAAATTGGGTACGCAAAAAAATTGGGTACGAAAAAATTTAGGTACGGAAAAAAAATTGGGGGAACGGGAAAGTAGTACCTGTGGGGAACTTGACCCACACTTGCACATTTTCGGCCCTTTCCGTCAAACATCAGATAAGTTCCTCGAAGGCAATAGTATTAATACACATTTCGGAAGCGGTAATGCGGTCCTACCTACGCGCGTCAAAATGTAAGCGAAATATGTACACAAGTCTGTCAGGAATGATTGAATTAACGAAGAAAATCGTGTATTGATGTAAGTTTTTTTTTAAAGAAATGTGCAAAAAATATATTAAACAAGAGCTGTGTTTGTGAAACACAATGCCCCCTGCTGCGCAGCTTTGAAGCCATATATTTTACCTTTGACCTTGAAGGATGACCTTGACCTTTCACCACTCAAAATGTGCAGCTCCATGACATACACATGCATGCCGAATATGGAGTTGCTATCTTCAATATTGCAAATTTGACCTTTGACCTTGAAGGATGACCTTGACCTTTCACCAATCAATATGTGCAGCTCTATGAGATACGCATGCACGCCAATATTGAAAAAGTTATGGCAAATGTTCAAGTTTTTGGACAGACAGACAGACGCATTATATTTGACATTTGACCTTAAAGGATGACCTTCATCTTCACCTTTCACAACTGAAAATGTGCAGCTCCATGAGATGCACATGTATGCCAAATATCAAGTTGCTATGTTCAATATTAAAAAAGTGATGGCCATTTAAGTTTTCGGACGGACGGACAGACTGACACAATGACTGACTGACTGACAGTTCAACTGATATAGGCCACCCTACCGGGGGCATAAAAAGCAATGGAGATATTTTTCTCAGCCACATAATTGTTAATAGTTTGATATCACAAAATTCAAGTGAAAGTAGAACTGTCAAAAATGACAACCTGTCAACGTGTTGTTTTTGCTGGCACGAGAATGCGATTACACTCAATTTGTTCACATTTTGACCATAGGCTTTGTAAATGACCTTTATAGTATGGGTAACTTTGATATTATTTATTGCTATCATGTAACTGCATGATTGTGTATATGCTTACAATACACAAAGCATAAATAATGATATAAATATACTGATTGAGCTTATAATAATCTGAGAACTATAGCCAGGTCAATTAAGGACTTAAAATACAATTTTGTGTCCTGATTTCATGAAGAAATGACCATGCATGTCCTAGATTTCAAATTCAAGGCCCTGGTGTGACACATTGGTAGCATTACCGTTAAACTGTTACCAGGCTTATGAAATTAGTTTTTATTGAACTATCTAAGGAAATCTAAATCAGGCACTGATATTTTTCTTGTTTGAATACAGTCATAGATCAGTTGTGGCCTCTGGATAATGACCAATTTTTGCTTACTTGTCACATCCTTAAAACTTTCCACACGTCTATAATAGCAAAGCTGGATTTAGGTGATCTTCAATGGTACATTTAAACTTTAGCTCTGTTACAAGAGTGCTGGTAAAGTCCATTAAATCTAGGCCATGTCAAAATCAAAGTGTCAAAGACAAATGAAAGATGCGTTCATTAATCATTGTCAAGTTGTTTACTACTGCTGTAAGTTTTTATATAATATGACTGATGAACATCATGTGAGAGAAAATTCACATTATCATTGTATATCAGGTTTAGCAGCATTTTAGATAACAAAGTATGCTAGTTTTCAATGTCGCTTCTGGGGATAAAACCTGTAGGGCTTTTAGGAAGATTCTGAAATTTTCGATCCCTCGAGAGCAACCAAACCAAAAATTAAGTCAAATATTGCCGACTCGGTTTTTTGAGTCGGTTCATGAGGGATAATGGAGCTCGATTGGTCATTGTCGGCTCTGGTACTACTTATGTGTACCCCGGGTACTCTTAAGTATACTTACATGTACCCTGGGTACTCTAAGTATACTTACATGTACACCAAGTACGGTAAATAAACGTAATTGTACTCGGTCCATATTAGACTGTACCCGAGTTGTATTCGCGCCCAAAATCCGATGTCGTAAAACGCGCAACCGATTATCTTAAACACACTCCTCTTCAAAAAACACTGCATCAACATGTTTTTTGAGTATGTGTTCCGATAATATAGAGGCCATTCTACAGAAAATTGACATAAATGTGCAGGGCTTAACACTAAGGCACGTCCGAACGACATTCACTGCCTGTACCTTGGTCCGGGCTAGCCAATGTCCCAGGAACATGCCCGACCGGTCGTGTGTATTTTGGGCGGGATTATATGTTCTATATCAATAAACTGCGTTTTAAATAAGCTTTTCAAAGATACAAAAATCTTAATACAGTACGATCAGATGACAATTAAATCCCAGAGTGAGTTCGGAGACAACAAACGGATCGTATCTCGAAATAGATTCGGAACCCCCTGATTGCAATCAAAAAGAGGCCGACAATTCAGAAAATCCCCGGCGGTTTTCCTTGTAAAACACGCCAGTACCTATTTTTAAACGGAATGCCGCTAGACACGGTTTTTGATTGGTTTCCTCGAGGTGACGTGTTTTCTCAATGAAAATACGTTTGAAACTAAAAGCCGGGATCGCCCAGGATCGTCCGGAATGATGAAGGTATAAAACTCGACATTAACACAAAGTAACTATAAAATTAATAGTTATTTATCAATTTTAAATAATTTTAATTTGTTGTCATTATGGAAAAGTTATTCCATCCTTTAGACGATTAATAAATCCATTTAGAGGAAGATAGAGACTTTATTTAGATAAGAAGTGTTTTGACAATATTTTCAATTAGCAAAACTAATATTAATGGTCGATCCCGGCTTTTAGTAGAGAGTTAACCCTGTACAATTGTTACAACTACCGTAACACGTTATTTTGCTAAGATTCACTTACCATTTCTTGTAAGACGGTAATCCGGCAATCTATGTAAAAAAGGTTTTAACGTTCATGTCGTTGTTTAAGTTTGGCTTTTCGGGTGGGGATGGGGGTTCCTCGGATACGAAAAGAAAAGGGAAGATAGAAAGTAAGAGAAAGTATGAGGAATTAAAAAAAAAAGAAAATTTCTCCAGAAATGGCGTGAAGATTACAAATAGATGTCTTAAAAAGATGAATATTGAATTCAATAGCATTAGTAAGGCAAGCTAATAAGAATGATTTAATCATAATTGCGCATCTCCAAGCACAAGAAAATACAAGTTGAATGATAAATATAAAGGTTTTTCCCGGGTACATTTTAGTATATTTACCGTACCCGGGATACATGTAAGTATACTTAAGAGTACCCGGGGTACATGTACGTAGTACCCGAGCCGACAATGAACAATCGAGCGATACTGGAAGGTGCAACATCTCTCACGCCCCCTAGCATCGCCTTTAGCAGTATTCAATTCTCAACAGGAAAGTGCTGGAGTCATTGATCCCGAGGGGCAAGAAAAACAATTGATTAATGTTCGAAATAAATAATTTGATTAATGACAATTCTATTATTTGAGCCAGGTCACAGGAAAAGCGCAGTCAAATCAGTCTCCAATTAAATTATTTGTTATTGTCAGAAAAACGCTTTTAAGCAAACAGCTTTCAAGCGACTGCAGGCTGATCTAGATCCAAACTGGCCACAATCGCCTTAATGTCTCTTTTACTGTGACACAGTTCATTAAACTTTAAAATGATAAAAAGTACTAACACTAAGAACGAGTAAACAAACCAGTAAAGAGTTTGAAATCAATGTTGAATTTCAGGACAGCTTGGTGATCTGCAAATCCCCGAGGAAATGTTGATATCGGGTATCATAGTCATTCAATAAGTCGCAAAATGCTCGAATACAATTTATAAAGCACAATGTGACTTATATTGATAACTAAAAATACCAGTATGCCAGTTTTGCCATGTCAAGCTGTAACGATCCAGAAAGTTCTTCATTCACATCGAGTATATATCCTTCGAATTCCAACTATTGTTGTCATAAGCGGAGATTTAGTGAATAAATAATTCATATATCCTAAATGACAGCCTCTAAATAGCGAAACAAACCAATTTATGCAGTTAGAAAGTATTGAATCGAGGCTCTCATGGTGGCGGCCATTGATGAATGTTGAAACACGAACGACAACTCTGCTAGGAGAATGTTATCAATGACGAGCAATCTCCTACGTGGTGGCGAATGCAAAAGGGAAGTAACTGAAAAATCGAGTTATCTCAATCGGACTTGCTCGGTCTTTTACATAGGTCGCCATTATGATTTTTTTGTTGATGGTTTATGATACCTTGGACGATGCTGTTCGCATCGTCAAAAAGTCATGTTTATGTGACGTTCAATTGGTATTGAAATAATCTTATTAGAAAACCGCCAGATATAACCATCAATCGGTTATTTATGGGTTAAGCTAATCTAAGTGAGCGATTGTCGATGTTTGCAAATTAAGAATGGTTAATACAACAACACACTAATAAATCCTCATCATGAAATAAGATCATATTCGCAGCTTATTGTCCGACGGAAACAAACCATCATGCTTATGTTGAGAACCAAGGATATAAGTGTGAGCGTCGGACTCGATTTCCCACATAATTTTCATCAAGGATATTGAAAAATAGAACGGACTAATATGAGTATGTCATTGTTTTGTTCTTTTGACAGTTACATTATTTTAATATGTATTATATAAAGATGTTATCCAATTATAAATGGTTTCTTTAATTTAATATAAATTAACACATGCAGACTTAATTTTGCACCATGTGTAGCAAACTAAGCATTTCGTTAAAATGTATCTTGTACATGTACAATGAGTTTTAGGATATGCGATACATGTCTATGGTTAAGCACAAAATTATACATAAATCAAACATAATAAATATTATTTTTTAATCATAGAAAATGCAAATAAATTTTCATTATCAGCATCAGGCTTAAAAAAATGAGATTTTTAATGAGAGTGTTTGTTATGAATTAATTATTTTTCCAGCTACATGTAACGAGCGCTTAGACCTTGTAACTAAGGATCACTTGCGAAAAGTTGTAAGTTTGCGTTACATATTGTTTATTGTTTAATGGTGCTGATACATTATATTGATTGTCTATCTCTTAAAATACAAGTATAAATCTAACAACGGTTGGAGTTAAAATGTAATTTTAAAGTATTAGAATTTTAAAATAATTTTGAACTTAAAACTTGTTTCTTGACTTAATAATAAATATCATTTACTTAATGGATTCTTTTCTGTTTCACTCTATATAAAGTATATTTACATTTAAGTAAATGTTTTGCAGAAACCGATTCAGAATTTTCCGGACTGCTTTAGGTTCGTTGCAGAGGTTGCAGACGACTTCTTAAAAATATTTGATGAGACATCGGATCAGAAAGGAAAAGGGCAAAACACTTTAATTAAGACCAACACTCTTCTAATAAACAGGCCACCAAAACAACAATTATCGCCAATAACCAAGGGAAGCGAACCTATTCGACCGAAGCCAAATACAAAACACACTATTGCTTCTCACCCTAAGCAAAATTACGGTGTTCCTCATGCACATATCCGCCCAGTCTTATCGGAAAAAGGAAGCAAACAAATATCAAATGCTTCTATTCAGACACAAAAGCTTACAAGAAGTAAAACCGTTTCACCAGGTCATAGATATGTAGCGGAAAAAAGCGCGGACCTTTACGAAGATGATGAATTTTATCAGTTACCTACACAAGAAAAGGAGCCAAACTTGGCGCGAGAAGAGTTTTGTAACAATTATAAAGAAAATGATATCGTTCACGTGGATAAAACAGAATTCTTTCGATACAATGCATACGAAGTGGCGTTCGAACTCAACAGATTCGGTTTAACTACATTAGCCAAAGTGTGTCAGGAATTTGGGTTTAATGGAAAGCATTTTCAAACCCTGAATCAAAAAGATTTACAAAAAGAGCCATATGCGCTGAAACCTGCGCAAGTCGAAAGATTTCTGAAAGCAATTGGCGATTGGAGACCACATAATGACCAGTGTATTGATGAGAAAAATTATGCAAACGACAATTATGATGTACCGCCAGGCCCAAAGCAAGTAGAAGCACAACATTTCACGCATACGGATGCAAACCCGAACAGCGTTCAAAAGGACAGACACAACGCACATGAGACAAGTGAGGACTGCGCAGACGGTACATTGGAGAGGAAAGAAAAACGAAAAGCCACAAATACATCGATCGATCCAACTCTGCCCCATCTATTAAAAGGAACAGAACAACAAATTAACAAGTATGGCGAAAGTATTCGGTCGAAGCCAAGTAGGGTACAAACTATTGCTTCACATTTTGATAAAAAATACGATGTTCCTCCTGCATATATCCGCAGTGTACTGCCGGAAAAAGAAAGCGCACAGAAAGCGAATGCGTCGATTAAGACGTCGAAACTTAAAAAACGGTAAACTAATACAACAGGTCGAAGAAATGTATTGTCAGCAAGAGGCGAGAACGGTTTTTTCAGCTGTTTTCCACAGACATTCCATAAACGTTTTGTAGAATTCCAAGAACCACCATCAGATGGGCGGTTAATTACATGCGCGGGCGTTGACGAAGATGCCACATACATCAGGCATCTTAAGAAGTCAAAGAACTAAAATTGTCGCGATGAAACTTTTTGTTAAAGTTATGGATGAAATATGCGCCATATGCATAAACACAATTCTTTTGATAAGAAACTTACTTGGCATTTAACCTTATCAGATTCGGCTTTTCATCAATAGCCAAGGTGTGTCAGGAATTCAAGTTAAAGGGGCCGTCCAACGTTTTGGTGAATTGACAAAATTAAAAAAAAGTTGTTTCGGACTCGCACATTATCACTTTTGTTATGATATTTTTGAGTTAATAGTAATACTGACCATTTACCATGCTATTTAATATCAATTATATGCATCTTTTGACGATTTGAAAACCTGAAAATTATAAAGCGTCGTGCGACGCAAAACGATTGAATAATTCGGAAAGTTCTGTTGTTGTAGTTATATTTAGGCAAACTACGAGGATTGATTATATTATATAGGTGAAAAATACATCCGCTCTAAACATGAGCATGGATGTCGAGTGGTCTAGGCGGGTGACTTTTTACTCCAGAACTCCAGAGATCAGTGGTTCGAGCCCTGTCGAGGGTTACTTTTTTTTCCTTTTTTAAATTGTATTCTTGTTTTTTTACTGATGATTTTTTATGTCAAATTTTTAAATTTATCAATATAAAGCATTTAATGACATGCTTCAATACATGTTGGACGGCCCCTTTAAGGGGAGAGCATATTCAAACTTTACATCAGACGATTTACGGTACATCTTCGAAAGCCAAAAGGTTTGTAAACAGGACACCATATAGTGGAGACTGTTTTAATGAGGACAATAACGCCAATAACAATAATAATGTGCCGCCAAGACCAAAGTAGTTCATTAAATAACTTCAAATTCACAAGTGCACTGATACAAATCCGCCAAGACCAAAGTAGTTCATAGAATAACTTCAAAATAACGCATGCACTGATGCAT
Source organism: Dreissena polymorpha (assembly GCF_020536995.1). NCBI lineage: Eukaryota > Metazoa > Mollusca > Bivalvia > Myida > Dreissenidae > Dreissena > Dreissena polymorpha. The sequence continues at coordinate 111,027,118 of NC_068356.1, read as the reverse complement.
ATCCCACCAGCGTTCTAAAGGACACAAACAACGCAAAAACGACATCAGAGGACTGCATAGACGATGATGACCTCTAGATAAACTGGGAAGCAATGCATCAAACTTAACCAAATGAGTCGGAATACGAAAATGAAACCCTTTTCTGTGTGCATGTGATTAAAATGAAAACAAACTTAATAATAAAAATGATCGAGGTCTGTAAGTCCCCCGATTATAAAACTTCCGAAGACATGAACTTCAAAGCTGTGTGCTCAGCAAATATTTATAAAACTGTATTATGCCTTGTGTAACGTAATGATTTGCGTCGTTTTATTCAAGTGTGTTCTTAATCATCACATTGCATGAAATGAATGCATAACGTACGCGTGTGATTTAACTTTCCGTCGGCTAATGCTCGGTGGGTATGGTAATTGTGTTACCATTTAAATATTTACTAATATTATTTTATAAATGTGAATTCATTTTTTGTGTGAAGTGAAGATTGTGAAAATACAACTATAATTCCTGTTGAGCAAAACTTGATGAGAAATGACAATGCCTTACAAATCCATAAAAAGAACATTAACTTATACAGCAAGCTAAAACTGTTTTGGGACGAAGGATACAAACAACTAATAAATATTGATATATATAAATAAACTGATGCGCGTATATAATTGATCATGATCATCAAATTGAATAAGTGATCGCGTCAATTTCAGTTCCCAAGCAGTACATAAAAAATGTACGTCGTTCATTTTATTTACGTGTTTGTTTGACTAGCTCTATGACCTTTGATTAAAGCCCATTTGTTAAGAAGGTATAGCGTTAATGTATATAAATCGTCAATCACTATGTTGATATTCAATCTATATTCGTACAAGCGATTAGACAGGCGTTGCAAACACCATCTTCATCATATCCACCGTACGATAATAAATTCTTATAAAATAAAAATAACATAATGTTTTATAGCAATTTTAGTGCTACCAGCCATCAAATTAATGAAACTGGCGAATTGTTAAACGAATACACATGAATCCAAATGCACAGGCAGCAGTATCATAAAAAAAAAAATCCCCCCCCCCCCTCCGGACCATACCCCCCCCCCGAGCTTACCCCAGGGGTTCCAGATTGTTAAATGTACACCTATTGTGTATGGTTTGACTTTTCAACAACGAATATTGACAAAAATACATAGCTTAAAAAAATAACCCTCGTATAGGTATTATGAATACACAAGGTATGAAACGCACTATATACGCACTTTTTGATACTGCTGCCTGTGTCCAAATGTTGTGTGCTTGAACTCTGTGGTCAAACAAAGATAGAGACTTTCCGGATGAGATTGTATAATTGATATCGGATACATTGCACTTGTTTGTCGCTTCGGAAGAAGCTTTCTATGCGACTGATATTTTGTTCAAGTATCTTGATACTCTAGTGGTGATATCAATGATCGATAATTAATTCGTCCTGCTCATTTAGCTACACGTCGTTGAAAACTACATATAGGTCAATATTTTAACAAAGGGTCTTGGTTAGTGAACATATTGAAACCTTCAACACATTGCATGTAATGATTTTTGTAAGTGTTAAATAAATTTTAGCGCACAACAATCGCACATCTAAATTCGCTAAGTGTTTGCAAGATTGTTAATACAACAAAAATGTTTTAATAAGGAGTCAATTAATAAATTTGTTGAATGACGTTCTTTTTCGCCCTTATAATGCTGAATCATCACATTCAAACACTTTCTTTCATTGGAATTAACAGCAAATAACAGATGCAATATTGCCATATCGTGCCGTTAAGCCAGGTTTCATTCATTTGCCAAACACAGTAAAGTATTCAATCGACTAGGAAAGAAGGTTTACTGATTCGAAACAAATTTTACAAACATAAACGCTCCCATACATACGTCTTACGTTTGATACTTTGAAGTGCATGCACTATTATGACATTCTTGTATTTGATTGTTTTCAGTTTCCTAAATACGTATAGCCTTTATGCATCTCATTGTTTTAATTCATACCCCATAAAGCGTAATATGAGTTTTATTACTAATACAACAAATGCACACGGAGAGTATATGTGTAAGTAAACAGTATCATTACAACTACCCGGTCTAATCCCCGAACCCATTTCTTTGCTTTGGTCGTTCCATTGCAGCGAACTCAGCGGTAATTTTTGTTTCATTAAGCTAGAATCAAGCCCTTGTTTACCATAAATTCTCACGTTGCTAGAGTATTCACCTTTTAATTTTCTGTTTTTATTTTTCTGCAACGAAAATAATCTGTATATAATCATGTATAGTGTAGATGCTTATCTTTACGTTATAAATATGAATAAAGCAGGTCAAAAGAGAACTATATCCCCCGAAGAGATTCTTTCGACCTTGAAGTAATGGCATTTATTTTGAGGGATGGACTCGTTCTTTTGGTACATCTGAATAATAATAACTTAGCAATGGTTAAAGGAGATACGAAGCAGATACAAAAACAAGAGGGACTGAAAGGCCCAAAGTCGCTCACCTGAGATAACAAGATATTATTGGGACAAATCTTCTGACCAAGTTTCAAGAAGATCGGAAAATAAGTGTGGCCTCTAGAGTGTTAACAAGGTTTTACTATATCCGTATAATGAATAATGCCCCGCCCCTGGCAGCCATGTTTTTAAACCAACCGGAATCATTTTTTACCTCTACCAAGATATTATAGGGACCAATCTTCTGACCAAGATTCATGAAGATCGGACAGTAAATGTGGCCTCTAGAGTGTTAACAAGATTTTACTATAGCCATATAAGGAAAAATGAACCGCCCCTTGGAAGCCATGTTTTTAAAGCAAACATAATTATTTTCAAATTCATCCAAGATATCATTGAGACCAATCTTCTGACCAACTTTCATGAAGATTGGACAATACATGTGGCCTCTGGAGTGTTAACAAGGTTTTACTAAAGCCATATTAGGAAAAATGCCCCGCCTCTGGTGGCCATGTTTTTAAAGCAACCAAACCATTATCGAACTCATCCAAGATATCATTGGGAAAAATCTCTGACCAAGTGTCATGATGATAAGAAAATAAATGTGACCTCTAGAGCATTAACAAGGTTTTACAAATGCCATATAAGGAAAAATGCCCCGCCCCCGTGGTGACCATGTTTTACAAGCAACCAAGACCATTATCGAACTCATTCAAGATATCATTGGGACAAATCTTCTGACCAAGTGTCATGATGATAAGAAAATAAATGTGACCTCTAGAGCGTTAACAAGGTTTTACTATAGCCATGTAATGAAAAATGCCTCGCCCCCTTGGTGGCCATGTTTTTCAACCAACCGGCATCATTTTTGAACTCGTCCAAGATATTATTGGGATGAATCTTCTGACCGAGTTTCATGAAGATCGGACTATAAATGTGGCCTCTAGAGTGTTAACAAGATTTTACTATAGCCATATATAGCCATGTAAGGAAAAATGCCCCGCCCATTGGCAGCCATGTTTTTCAAGCAAACGTAACCATTTTCGAACTCATCCAAGATATCAATAAGACAAATCTACTGACCATATTTCATGAAGATTGGACAATAAATGTGGCCTCTAGAGTGTTAACAAGGTTTTACAAAAGCCATATATAGCCATATTAGGAAAAATTCCCCGCACCCTGGTGGCCATGTTTTTAAAGAAACCAAAACCATTTTCGAACTCATTCAAGACATCATTGGGACAAATCTTCTGACCAAGTTCCATGAAGATCGGAAAATAAATGTGGCCTCTAGAGTGTTAACAAGGAAAAATGCCCCGCCCCCCTGGCGGCCATGTTTTTCAACCAACCGGCATCATTTTCGAACTCTTCCAAGATATTATTGGGATGAATCTTCTGACCACGTTTAATAAATGTGGCCTCTAGAGTGTTAACAAGATTTTACCATAGCCATATTAGGAAAAATGCCCCGCCCCTTGCCAGCAATGTTTTTCAAGCAAAGGTTACCATTTTTGAACTCATCTAAGATATCATTGAGACAAATCTTCTGAGCAAGTTTCATGAAGATAGGAAAATAAATGTGGCCTCTAGAGTGTTAACAAGATTTTACTAAAGCCATATAAGGAAAAATGCCCCGCCCCCTGGCGGCCATGTTTTTCAACCAACCGGCAACATTTTCGAACTCGTCCAAGATATTATTGGGATAAATCTTCTGACCAATTTTCATGAAGATCAGTCAATAAATGTGGCCTCTACAGTGTTAACACGATTTTACTATAGCCATATAAGGACAAATGCCGCGCCCCTTGGCAGCCATGTTTTTCAAGCAAACGTAAGCATATCATTGAGACCAATCTTCTGACAAAATTTCATGAAGATTGGACAATAAATGTGGCCTCTAGAGAGTAAACAAGGCAAATGTTGACGGCGCACGGCGGACAAAAGGCGATCACAAAAGCTCACCATGAGCATGTTGTGCTCAGGTGAGCTAAAAATGTAGGCTAAAATATCGACCTACGAGTGTGACATGACAGAAGTATGCCCAGTATAAATCGTATAAGTAGCCTACACATTGAAATTACTGACTCGTGCCTCCTGCACATCGTCTCAATGACTTTACCACTTTGGCCAAGATATAGACAGGCCAAGAAAATAAAGTCTCAAACATTTGACTTTAAACTATGACTTTGACCTTGAGCCTGCGTTTCTGACTCGTGCCTTCTGCGCATAGTAACAATGACCTTAAATTTAACCAGCTGTCCTGAAGCACCATCAAACAGTACAGGAAATATGGGGCGGACGCGAAATCGGAGGTTCAATCGTTTGAATTAAAGTACGCCGTTTGAGCCGATCGGAGGGATTGACGGCCGAATGTCATTCCGATAATCCCCTTTGGTGGATTATCTAGAGCTTTGCAACACACGAGAATTATATCCTAGCTCCACTTTGACAGCTATGTTCCAGGGCAAATAACTTAGGGATGCATGGAACATTGGGATGAAAAACGTGTATTGAATATATACACTTCAATTTGACAATTTTCAATGTTATCGTTTGAGAAATAAGGTTTCGTTTTAGAAATACGATTTCGTTTGAGAAGTAAGGTAGCAGGTCGCTCTACAAAACTTCATCCATTTTTGCTCAATGACAAAATCACGTCCTAGCCCAGCCCAGCACTGATGGCTCCTACGAACAACATGTAAACCAATACCGAACTTTGATAAAAGTTCCGGTGCGTTTCCTCTAGGTTGCTTATTTGCTGCAGATAAATGAAGTTATAAGCAGATTGCAGGTTATGTATCTAGCAAAGATGGATAGCAAATCGGGCACTGCCTGCTAATGCATCAGCCAACATCCAATAGGATATGCTTTAATCAATACCATTGAATTGTTAATCATTAGCTGATAATTCAGCCATACTATTCTTGTCTTTGAGGTCTGGGCAAGTTCATGTTTCTTCTTCTCTGTAGCCCTCTCGAATTTGATCAAATCGCATAATACGAGAGGCGCCCAGATTATATTTGAACAAAATTTATGACGAAATATAAGAATAGCAACAGTACCTTTATTGAAGTAAGTGTTCAATATGAGATCCATGACATGCGACCTACACCTTTTTGGCCACGATTCAAGACTCTTGTTAATAATATTTTGGTCCAGTTTTCTCCACTCATCCTTAAGAGCTTTTTTAAGACCTATAGCAGAGTTAACGTTGCGTTTCTGTAGACGGCGTTTAAGGATTCTCCATATACCAAAGTCCATTGGGGAAGCATCCGGAGACTTTGGCATCCATTCCTCAGGGTCAATAAAGTTCACTTTCTCCGTCTTAAGAAACTAGAGGGTATGTTAAGATGTGTGACTTGAGGCACTGTCCTGATGGAAAACCATTGACTTCCGACCTTCTGGGAACAGTTTCGGAACGTCATTTCAAAGAAAAGGCATCAATACCTTATTGATATAGAAATTGCTATTTACTTTAGTTCCTTTGTTGATAAAGCGAATCTCGGTTTTACCTCTATAAAAGACACCAGCCCATGCCATGAAACCCTTGGCGAAAGAGTCCCGCTTAACGAACTTAAAGTTTGTCGCTAACTGTTTCGCCTTTTCTCATGTAGTAAACTGTGCGCCGCCCGTAAGACCCACCTAAACATAACATTTCCTCATCAAAAGTAACAAAGTTCTTCCATCTTCCACCTCTTAACTTCATGTATAACTGTCGTGATCTAGCCCTCCTCTTCCTAATTTGCGTCATGTTAAGCTAATGAACTTTGCATTTTTTTTCGTAGTTTATCTTCCAATATTTTTGTGATAATGTTATATACAGTTCCTTTAGAGATGCCTAACATAGACGACGTCTGATGATCTTAACGAGTTCTTTGCCCCTTAAAACCTGTGTATAGCAACCGAAATAATCAAATTTGAGTGGATATTAGTATAGTTATGCTCATAAATAGGTTTTGGCGGGCATCTTGGCGGTCATCTTGTCGGCCATTTTAGAAGCGATGTTGGATTTCTGTGAATTATTGTAAACTTAAACATGTACAATGATCTTTATGTGTTTTTTGCCCCTTAAAACCTAGGTATAGACACAAAATTCATAATATTTGAGTGGACAGTTGCATAGTTATGATCATTAATAGGTTTTGGTGGCCATCTTGATGGCCATTTTGGACGCCATGTTGGATTTGCGTGTAATATAATAAACTTAAACAATGTCTGATGATCTTAACTTGTTCTTTGCCCCTTAAAACCTATGTATATCAACCAAAATAATCAAATTTGAGTGGATATTTGTATAGTTATGCTCATAAACAGGTTTTGGCGGCATTCTTAGTGGTCATCTTGTCAGCCATCTTGGCGGCCATTTTAGAAGCGATGTTGGATTTGTGTGAATTATTGTAAACTTAAACATGTGTGATGATCTTTATGTGTTATTTGCCCCTTAAAACCTAGGTATAGACACCAAATTCATAATATTTGAGTGGATAGTTACATAGTTATGATCATTAATAGGTTATGGTGGCCATCTTGGCGGCCATTTTAGACGCGATGTTGGATTTGTGTGAACTATTGTAAACTTCAACATGTGTGATGATGTTTATGTGTTATTTGCCCCTTAAAACCTAGGTATAGACACCAAATTCATAATATTTGAGTGGACAGTTGCATAGTTATGATCATTTTCATTTGCATAGTTATGATCATTAATAGGTTTTGATGGCCATCTTGGTGGCCATTTTGGACGCCATGTTGGATTTGTGAGTAATATAATAAACTTAAACAAGTTCTGATGATCTTAATGTGTTCTTCGTCCCTGGAAACCTATGTGTAGCCACGAAAATAATCAAATTTGAGTGGATATTTACATAGTTATGATCATTAACAGGTTTGGGCGGCCACTTTTCAATGAAATAATCACATCGTCGTCATTTTGAAAGACAATTTTCGTTTCCATGGGAACAAAATTGTTGTACTGTATGCATGAACATAAAGTAAAGTCAATGCCCTTCAGTTTGATACAAAATTACCTTCAATACCTTGTATATATTGTGTCAAAAGGTGAAAATATGTGGTAAGATCGATAATTTTTCTGTATTTTTGACCTTTGATATGACCTTGAACTTGACCTTCGAAGATGACCTGAATGCATCACATTTTGAGTAGTTCTAATATAAACAATTTCCACCAGTAGATTAATTTGTATCATTTTTATATCAAGACGTATACCTATATTTTGATTACTATTCAGTACAAACAGAAATGGCGGCCATCTTGGATATCTTAGCTCTCCACCATTTATGCCAATTTATGCCGGTGGCTTAGTAAACTTCAGGCTATCACGGTCATTTTGGTATATGACTCAGCTTGTTGCAATATGGTGTCCACGTTACCCCTTGAAATACTGGCCTTCTGAGCTGAAGGTCACCCTACCATTACACATTTTATGGCATTGTCATGCCCATGGATTAGTTCAAGGGTGCGTTACACAATCGCGTGGTAAAAGTAAACATGTCTTGCTCATGTTAACTTTATGGTGATGACACTCATGAAATTTTTAATTAAAATGTTTGCGAAATGTGGAAGAAGTTTACTCCACAAAGTGGTGTATGCGGACAATCGAAAGATGGGGATTGAACTCACATACCTCTCCCTTTGAGTTAAAATAGAAATCGTAACCCAACACTGCCCCATAAATATGTGCATCTCGACACAACATTGAACTCATTAGGACGGAAACTGATTGAACCATTTAACATATACTTCCTTCACAAGCATCATTATAAAAATATACACATTTGCATTGACATATTTAATAACATTTAGTGAAATCAACCTATATACAAAAGCAGCGTGTCAAACGCAAATCTGAAGTCAATCGAAAGCAGTGTGTCTTATATAAGCCTAATGGATAAATATACTAGTAATAGATATCTTCAGTAGTAATTTTAGGGAAACAGATATTTTAGAAACAAAATTACAATGCTTGAATACATAGCAATATTGTGATTGTGACAAAAAAGAAATAACCACACTTTCTACAAAAATGGTTAGTTCCCACTAACCCGACCAACAATAATTTTTATTTCCACCCTTATCTTATTTGTTGACCTCTCAGGTTTTTTTGCTCCATTTAACAATATTTTAAAAATGCGTTTAAATTATTATGAATACAGAATGTTTCATAAATCTTTGGAAGATTTCTGCTGTTAAGTATCCACATTAATAGGGAAAATAAGGTTCGCATTACCTTTTTCTGATATGTTAGTGGACACAAACATCTGTTTGCCTAATAGAACAAGAACAATAATTTTTAAGTTCCTTAATTGCGCGATATGGTTGGTTATCGAGCTTGGCATAACAATTGTTGTCAACAAACATTAGCAGAAAAACAGAAAGTTTCGTTAAGTTTCATTTAAAACTGTATACGTAAGGGAGAAAAAACGGCACTTATAAAACACTCAAACAATTCTGTTTAAATCAATATGAATGTTAAGCTTAAAGTATATCTTTACAGGAAACAATCCTTCCAAACGATTTTTATTGCTTTTATGGTTCTATAATGTAACAAGAGGGCCTGAAGGGCCCAAAGTCGCTCACCTGAGAAAACAAGATATTATTGGGACAAATCTTCTGACCAAATATCATGAAGATCGGAAAATAAATGTTGCCTCTAGAGTGTTAACATAGTTTTACTATAGCTATATAAGGAAAAATGCTCCGCCCCCTGGCAGCCATGTTTTTCAACCAACTGGTATCATTTTTGAACTCGTCCAAGATATTATCGGGATGAATCTTCTGACCAAGTGTCATGAAGATAGGACAGTAAATGTGCTCTCTAGAGTATTAACAGGATTTTACTATAGCCATATAAGGAAAAATGCCCCGCCTCTTGGAAGCCATGTTTTTCGAGCAAACATAATTATTTTCAAATTCATCCAAGATATCATTGAGACCAATCTTCTGACCAAATTTCATGAAGATTGGACAATAAATGGGGCCTCTAGAGAGTTAACAAGGCAAATGTTGACGCCGCACAACGGACGACAGACAAATGGCAATCACAAAAGCTCACCATGAGCACGTTTTGCTCAGGTGAGCTTAAAAGAATTGTAAAAAAGATTGGAAATTAATGTGGCCTCTAGAGTGTTAACAAGGTTTTACAATAGCTATATATAGCCATATCAGGAAAAATGCCCCGCCCCTGGTGGCCATGTTTTTAAGCAACCAAAACCATTTTCAAACTCATCCAAGATATCATTGGGACAAATCTTCTGACCAAGTTTCATGATGATCGGAAAATATATGTGACCTCTAGAGTGTTAACAAGGTTTTACTATAAGGAAAAATGCTCCGCCCCAGTGGTGGCCATGTTTTTCAACCAACTGGCATCATTTTTGAACTTGTCCAAGATATTATTGGGATGAATCTTCTGACTGAGTTTCAAGAAGATCGGACTATAAATTTTGCCTCTAGAGTGTTTACAAGATTTTAATATAGCCATGTTAGGAAAAATGCCCCGCCCATTGGCAGCCATGTTTTTCAAGCAAACACTACCATTTTCTAACTCATCCAAGATATCATTGGGAAAAATCTTCTGACCAAGTTTCATGATGATCGGAAAATAAATGTGGCCTCTAGAGTGTTAACTAGGTTTTTACTTTAGCCATATAAGGAAATGCCCCGTCACCTGGCCACCATGTTTTTCAACCAACCGGCATCATTTTCGAACTTGTCTAAGATATTATTGGAACAAATCTTCTGACCAAGTTTCATGAAGGTAGGACAATTAATGTGGCCTCTAGAGAGTTAACAAGATTTTACTATAGCCATATAAGGAAAAATGCCCTGCCCCTAGGCAGCCATGTTTTTCAAGCAAAGACTACCATTTTTGAACTCATCCAAGATATCATTTGGACAAATCTTCTGAGCAAGTTTCATGAAGATCGGAAAATAAATATGGCCTCTAGAGTGTTAACAAGGTTTAACTATAGCCATATATGGAAAAATGCCCCGCCCCCTGGCGGCCATGTTTTTATCCAACCGGGATCATTTTCCAACTCGTCCAAGATATTATTGAGATGAATCTTCTGACCAAGTTTCATGAAGATCAGACAATAAATGTGGCCTCTAGAGTGTTAACAAGATTTTACTATAGCCATAATAAGGAAAAATGCCCCAGCCCCTTTGCAGCCGTGTTTTTCAAGCAAACGTAACCATTTTCGAACTCATCCAAGATATCATTGAGACCAATCTTCTGACCAAATTTCATGAAGATTGGACAATAAATGTGGCCTCTAGAGAGTTAACAAGGCAAATGTTGACACCGCGCAACGGACGACGGACAAAGGGCAATCACAAAAGCTCACCATGAGCACGTTTTGCTCAGGTGAGCTAAAAAGAATTGTGGTAATCTTGTTAGAAGTAAATAAGGGCATACAATTTTCTGAAACCTTTTTTTTTCAAGTTTCCCATGTCCTCTTACATTTATTTTATTTGATTTTGGCTGTGAGTAAATGATAAATATCTTTAGCTTATTAAATCCAAATATTTGTGGAAAATAACCTATATGAATTAAGTAAAAAGTATAACCACAATAATTTTGTATTGTATTTTTTCATACCAGCTTACAAATATCTTACTAATGTAGTGAATATGATCATAATAAGACTTATAAATACTCAATACAATTTGCAAAATAAGAAAGATAAGCATTTAACATCTTACCACAAGTTCATTAATGCATTTCTGCTTCAGGTAAAATACATTTAAAGAGTACACCGAGAACGGTATTAAACCCTTTTCAAAGGGTATTATATCACCAAGTGCCTAACAAGATTTGTCAATATAAAAACAATTTTCTTTTTAAATATGAAAATCATGCAGCTGTAGAGGTGGGGGACACTTAATGGACAAAGAATATTAATTTATGAGCAAGACAAAAAACATACAGTTAACAACTGTTAACTACACTTACTTAACCTTTACACAGTAGTGATGAAAATCCCTGTTGTCACATTTGGATAATATGTAATAAGGTTAATAAGTTGTAAAAATCAGAAATTCTAATGTGAAACTGGGGCATAGCTTCAGCAATTATTAATGTAAGACAATCTAAATGGCACATTCACAACTTCATATAAAAAAAAAGAATACATGCAAGTTTTAACTTTGTATGTGTCAATTGTTGAAAAGTGAAGGAGTACTGTGTCAGACAGACAAACAGACTAACCAACGTCCATGGTGAATACAGCATACACCCCCCCACCCTACTACTTTACCGTGGGAGAAATCATTATCATCTCTTGAGTGTCAAAATATTTGCAAGCATAATTGCTTATTTATCAGCAAAAAATTCAAGTGCAAGAAAAACACTAATAGGTAATAACACGTGATATGCAACATATGAACATCGCTGGGCAAGTAGAAAAATCTATAAATAACTGATATCACAGGAGTAAGATATAAACAAAACAAACAATATCAAAAGTATTCATACACATTCTAGCACATTAATAGAACGACCATATAGATATATATATATTTGAATTAATTGAACGCAGAAAGGCTTCTGAAAATGTAACTTGACACAACATTTACGCTAATCATAAGTATTGTTGGTAAGGTAGAAAATAATACGGTTGACATTATACCAGTAATGAATAAACAAAGGCTGGTAATAATTTTGCCAAAGTTTCCAGTGAATGCAACTTAAATGTTTCAAGGGCATTTTTTTGCAAAACCAAAATAACCTGGAATTACAAGTTTAAATAATACAAATCAAGACAGTGGCAATAAGGCAAAGGAATCAATAGAAACTCATACACTCGTGTACATGCATACATTTCTAATAGAAATTATATAGCGTTCTAAATTATCACATTACTTTTTACATGAACACAATGTCTTTGATAGAAAACCTCACACAAAAAATACAATGTACAGCATACAAGAGGGCCTGAAAGGCCCAAAGTCGCTCACCTGAGATAACAAGATATTATTGGGACAAATCTTCTGACCAAGTTTCACAAAGATCGGAAAATAAATGTGGCCTCTAGAGTGTTAACAAGGTTTTACTAAAGCCATATAAGGAAAAATGCCCTGCCCCCTGGAAGCCATGTTTTTCAACCAACCAGCATCATTTTTTAACTCTTGTAAGATATTATCGGGACGAATCTTCTGACCAAGTTTCATGAAGATCGGACAGTATATGTGGCCTCTAGAGTGTTAACAAGATTTTCCTTTAGCCATTTAAGGAAAAACGCCCCACCCCTTGGAAGCTATTTTTGTTCAAGCAAACATAATTATTTTCAAACTCATCCAAGATATCATTGAGACCAATCTTCTGACCAAATGTCATGAAGATTAAACAATAAATGTGGCCTCTAGAGTGTTAACAAGGTTTTACTATAGCCATATAAGGAAAAATGCCCCGCCCCTGGTGGCCATGTTTTTAAAGCAACCAAAACCATTTTCAAACTCATCCAAGATATCATTGGGACAAATCTTCTGACCAAGTTTCATGTTGATCGGAAAATAAATGTGACCTCTAGAGTGTTAACAAGGTTTTACTATAGCAATATAAGGAAATTAGCCCTGCCCCCATGGTGGCCATGTTTTTCAACCAACCGGCATCATTTTCAAACTCGTCCAAGATATGATTGGGATGAATCTTCTGACCAAGTTTCATGAAGATTGGACAATAAATGTGGCCTCTAGAGTGATAACAAGATTTTATTGTAGCCATATAAGGAAAAATGCCCCGCCTTTTGGCAGCCATGTTTATCAAGCAAAGGTTACCATTTTTTAACTCATTTAAGATATCAGTGATACAAATCTGTTGACCAAGTTTCATGAAGATCGGAAAATAAATGTGGCCTCTAGAGTGTTAACAAGGTTTTACTATAGCCATATAAGGAAAAATGCCACGCCCCCTGGCGGCCATGTTTTTCAACCAACCCGCATCAATATGGAACTTGTCCAAGATATTATTGGGATGAATCTTCTGACCAAGTTTTATAAACATCAGACAATAACTGTGGCCTCTAGAGTGTTAACAAGATTTTACTATAGCCATATAAAGCCATATAAGGAAAAATGCCCCGCCCCTTGGCAGCCATGTTTTTCAAGCAAATGTAACCATTTTCGAACTCATCCAAGATACCATTGAAACCAATCTTCTGACCAAATTTCATGAAGATTGGACCATAAATGTGGACTCTAGAGAGTTAACAAGGCAAATGTTGACGCCGCACAATGGACAACGGACTACGGACAAAAAGCGATCACAAAAGCTCACCATGAGCACATTGTGCTCAGGTGAACTAAAAATCTTGAACACTCTAGCAATGGTTCACAGCATAACTGACTCCATGAGTCACACAATCAATATCCCTAAAACTATACTGGTGACTTTTAAGGCAACAGTATTTGGGGTCATTTGCCAGATGCACCATATTAAGCAAACCTTTATCCTTAACCATAGGAACGAATTGTCTTGACCCAATTTTTTATATCTGCAAAAAATATTATTTTTTGTCAACATTTGTGTTTCATATGTTAAGAGTGAAATCTGTTAAATATTTCATAATTTGTACCAACGGATCTGACGTTCATACATAAAAACTAAATAACAAATCAATAACTAGTTCTCCAAAATATTTTTTAGACATATCAGATTCATTTTAGATGTTTTCAGAATACAACTTCGAATGTTGTTTTCTGCTTGACCTCCATATAAGAAGAACATTTACCTTTAACAGTATTGACCACAACAAATACAACAAGACCACAGCATAATGGGTGCCAACGCTCGTCTGCAGGTGCATTTTTGAATAAATGAAAGATTTTTTTGATTTTTTTAAAGGTCACAGTGACCTTGACCTTTGACCTAGTGACCTAAAAACGGGTGTGGCGTGTAGCACTCATCAAGGTACATTTACATATGCAGTTTCAAAGTTGTAGGTGGAAGCACTTTGATTTTAGAGAAAAATGTAATGGTTTTAGCATGACGACAGCGGACGACATGACGAGCTAGCTATGACCACACCTTGGGTTTTCTCCGAAAACAGCCAACTAACAAGAGCTGTTTGAGAATAGCGCACCCAAGTTTTCTTGTTCTTGTCCAAGTTTCTGGTGTGTTTTTTTCTAAACCCAACTGTTTGTTCAGCAGAGAAATTATTTAACCTAACAAGTAATTTAATTTATTTGTTTGTTTGACCTTGACCCACTGTGCCCAGTTTGCAAACACACAAATAAATGTGTTATAAAATGTATATATGCTACGTGTTACTATTTTGTCTTACAGAGGTATGATTATTATTATTATTATCATTAAAAAATGAATAGTTACACAACCATAACTGTATTATTAATGTAGCCTATATATTATACAAACAAGAGGGCCTGAAAGGCCCAAAGTCGCTCACCTGAGATAACAAGATATGATTGGGACAAATCTTCTGACCAAGTTTCACGAAGATCGGAAAATAAATGTGGCCTCTAGAGTGTTAACAAAGTTTTATTATAGATAATAGCTATATAAGGAAAATGCCCGCCCGCTGGCAGTCATGTTTTTCAACCAACCTGCATCATTTTTGAACTCGTCCAAGATATTATCTGGATAAATCTTCTGACCAAGTTTCATGAAGATCGGACAGTAAATGTGGCCTCTAGAGTGTTAATAAAATTTTACCATAGCCATATAAGGAAAAATGCCCCACCCCTTGGAAGCCATGTTTTTCAAGCAAACATAATTATTTTCGAACTTATCCAAGATATCATTAGGACCAATCTTCTGATCAAATTTCATGAAGATTGGACACTAAATGTGGCCTCTAGAGTGTTAACAAGATTTTACTATAGCCATATATAGCCATATATTAAGGAAAAATGCCCCGCCCCTTGTGGCCATGTTTTTCAAGCAACCAAAACCATTTTCGAACTCATCCAAGATATCAGTGGGACAAATCTTCTGACCAAGTTTCATGATGATTGGAAAATAAATGTAACCTCTAGAGTGTTAACAAGGTTTTACTAAAGCCATATAAGGAAAATAGCCCCGCCCCCGTGGTGGCCATGTTTTTCAACCAACCGGCATCAATTTTGAACTCATCCAAGATATTATTAGGATGAATCTTCTGACCAAGTTTCATGAAGATCGGACTATAAATGTGGCCTCTAGAGTGTTAACAAGATATTACTATAGCCTTATATAGCCATATAAGGAAAAATGCCCCGTCCCTTGGCGGCCATGTTTTTCATGCAAACTTTACCATTTTCAAACTCATCCAAGATATCATTAAGAAAAATCTTCTGACCATATTTCATCCAGATTGGACAATAAATGTGGCCTCTAGAGTATTAACAGGGTTTTACTATAGCCATATAAGGAAAAATGCCCCGCCCCCTGGCGGCCATGTTTTTCAACCAACCAGCATCATTTTCGAACTCATCCCTGGCAGCTATTATTTGGGATGAATCTTCTGACCAAGTTTCATTAAGATTGGACAATAAATGTGGCCTCTAGAGTGTTAACAAGATTTTACTATAGCCATATAAGGAAAAATGTCCCGCCCATTGGCAGCCATGTTTTTCAAGCAAAGGTTACCATTTTTGAACTCATCCAAGATATCAGTGGGACAAATCTTCTGAGCAAGTTTCATGAAGATCGGAAAATAAATGTGGCCTCTAGAGTGTTAACAAGGTTTTACTAAAGCCATATAAGGAAAATAGCCCCGCCCCCGTGGTGGCCATGTTTTTTAACCAACCGGCATCAATTTTGAACTCATCCAAGATATTATTAGGATGAATCTTCTGACCAAGTTTCATGAAGATCGGACTATAAATGTGGCCTCTAGAGTGTTAACAAGATATTACTATAGCCTTATATAGCCATATAAGGAAAAATGCCCCGTCCCTTGGCGGCCATGTTTTTCATGCAAACTTTACCATTTTCATACTCATCCAAGATATCATTAAGAAAAATCTTCTGACCATATTTCATCCAGATTGGACAATAAATGTGGCCTCTAGAGTATTAACAGGGTTTTACTATAGCCATATAAGGAAAAATGCCCCGCCCCCTGGCGGCCATGTTTATCAACCAACCAGCATCATTTTCGAACTCATCCCAGCTATTATTTGGGATGAATCTTCTGACCAAGTTTCATTAAGATTGGACAATAAATGTGGCCTCTAGAGTGTTAACAAGATTTTACTATAGCCATATAAGGAAAAATGTCCCGCCCATTGGCAGCCATGTTTTTCAAGCAAAGGTTACCATTTTTGAACTCATCCAAGATATCAGTGGGACAAATCTTCTGAGCAAGTTTCATGCAGATCGGAAAATAAATGTGGCCTCTAGAGTGTTAACAAGGTTTTACTATAGCCATATAAGGAAAAATGCCCCGCCCCCTGGCGGCCATGTTTTTCAACCAACTTGCATCATATTCGAACATGTCCAAGATATTATTAGGATGAATCTTCTGACCAAGTTTTATGAAGATCAGAAAGTAAATGTGGCCTCTAGAGTGTTAACAAGATTTTACTATAGCCATATAAGGAAAAATGCCCCGCCCCTTGGCAGCCATGTTTTTCAAGCAAACGTAACCATTTTCGAACTCATCCAAGTTATCATTGAAACCAATCTTCTGATCAAATTTCATGAAGATTGGACAATAAATGTGGACTCTAGAGAGTTAAATGTGGACTCTAGAGAGTTACCAAGGCAAATGTTGACGCCTCACAACATACGACGGACAAAAAGCGATCACAAAAGCTCACCATGAGCACGTTGTGCTCAGGTGAGCTAAAAATACATAAGTTACTGTTATAAGTATTACAAGACTATTGCCAAGCAATATATGTCCCCTACCCGCTCCATCATTGTCAGAATTTTTTGTTTGTTGTTGCCATAGCAACCAGAATTTTTGACATAGGAATAAAATGAAATTACGTGCATAATGTCCTTATTGCCATCTATCCATGTTTCAAGTTTCATGAAAAAATATTAAGTTATCGCAGGATCCAGAAAAGTGTGACAGACTCACAGACTTACGGACACACAGAGCGCAAACCATAAGTCCCCTCCGGTGAAATCGGTAGGGGACAATTATATTACCAGTATTACTATTATTCTTTAGCGTAATATAAAAATTACTGACAACAACAAATGACAATTATTTTTAACACTGAACTAATCCAAAGCTCCATTTGCGACTACACAAAATATGAAGACTTGTTTCTAACATGGCTGTTAGCTGGTAATACTGTGGTGAACCCCGCTCTTTCTCTTAATCATTCAAATTCATTCATACTCTAGAATCTGCTTGTGGTAAAACAACAGGTATCTGAAATATGGACAAACAAGAGCTGTTAAAATTTTTGCAATAAAAATTGGACAATAAAAAGGTGTTCGTGTACTTCTATTGTATCTTAAGCTATAACAAGTAAACAACAAGACATGTGTTTGCGAAACACAATGCCCCCAACTTTGCTTTGAAGTTGCACCGCAGCTACCAGTAATTTAGCGAAAATTGTTACCGGTAAGTACAAGGCCCATAATTGGCCAAAAATTAAGTAACTAAAACAAAACTCAAACTTCATCTGCAAATCATGTAGGTCGACTCACACACCAAATATCAGGTCAATACCTTAAAGCATTTCTAAACAAGAGCACCGCCTTGCGGGTGCAGACCGCTCATCTATTTTCTTTTTAAAGGTGAAGGGACTCTCATTTTCAATCACAAAGGAGGGAGGGGTGGAGTGAAGAGCGGTGCATTGTGTGGGGGTGTGGACATTTATTACATTTTCTTCTAAAAATGCGAAAAAAAGGAAAAAAAAATCGGGGGGTGGGGGGGGGGGGATTCTTGGGTGCGATGGTTGGACGGTATTTCAAACATAAAATAATAAAAATAAATATTTGTGTTTTTTTATCGTTTCATAAAAAAAAAATTGGGGGGGGGGGGGGGTGAGGTGGGGGGTATAGTGTGAGGGTGTGGTGGTAATTTGTGAGATGATCTTAAAAAAAAAAAAAAAATAGGGGGGGGGGGGGGATTCGGGTGGGGGGAGGGGGGGGTGGGGGGGGATTCTTGGGTGCGATGGTTGGACGGTATTTCAAACATAAAATAATCAAAATAAATAGTTTTGTTTTTTAACCGTTTAAAAAAAAAATTGGGGAGGGGGTGGGGTGGGGGGGGGTATAGTGTGAGGGTGTGGTGGTCATTTGTGAGATGATCTTAAAAAAAAAAAAAAAAAAAAAATAGGGGGGGGGGGGGTTGGGGGCACGGGCGATGGTTTGGGTGGAGTCTATTGTGGTATGTCAGGTAAGAGTAGTTTTGTCAAAGTATCAATCAAATCTAATCATAAATAAAGAAGTTATGGCAATTTTAGAGAAATTTAATAATTTGACCTTGAGAGTCAAGGTCATTCAAAGGTCAAGGTAAAATTCAACTTGCCAGGTACAGTAACCTCATGATAGCATGAAAGTATTTGAAGTTTGAAAGCAATAGCCTTCATACTTAAGAAGTAAAGTGGATCGAAACACAAAATTTAACCATATATTCAAAGTTACTAAGTCAAAAAAGGGCCATAATTCCGTAAAAATGACATCCAGAGTTATGCAACTTGTCCTTTTACTGTACCCTTATGATAGTTTGCGAGTGTTCCAAGTATGAAAGCAATATCTATGATACTTTAGGGGTAAAGTGGACCAAAACACAAAACTTAACCAAACTTTCAATTTTCTAAGTATAAAGGGCCCATAATTCCGTCTAAATGCCAGTCAGAGTTACATATAACTTTGCCTGCACAGTCCCCTTACGGTAGTTAGTAAGTGTTGCAAGTATGAAAGCAATAGCTTTGATACTTAAGGAATAAAATGGACCTTAACACAAAACTTAACCAAAATTTTCAATTTTCTAAGTATAAAAAGGGCACATAATTCTGTCAAAATGCACGCCAGAGTTATCTTACTTTGCCTGCCCAGTCCCCTCATGATAGTAAGTAAGTGTACCAAGTTTGAATGCAATAGCATTGATACTTTCTGAAAAAAGTGGACCTAAACGCAAAACTTAACCAAAATTTTCAATTTTCTAAGTATAAAAAGGGCACATAATTCAGTCAAAATGCACGCCAAGTTATCTAACTTTGCCTGCCCAGTCCCCTCATGATAGTAAGTAAGTGTACCAAGTTTGAATGCAATAGCATTGATACTTTCTGAGAAAAGTGGACCTAAACGCAAAACTTAACCGGACGCCGACGCCGACGCCAAGGTGATGACAATAGCTCATAATTTTTTTCAAAAAATAGATGAGCTAAAAAGGTTCAGAAAATGGAATAACGGACGGACAGACAACCTGACTGCTATATGCCACACTATCGGGCGATAAATACTGTCTGTAAAATAGATATGCATCAAAAGGATAAAACAAATGTAAATATAAAATTTACAAAAGTCATGTTGATGAAAATTAAAGAAAAACTGTTGGCTGATACTTCAAATAATTCAAATGCAGACATTCCCAAAAGTGCCAGACTGTCGGACCTGACTGTTTTTTTTAATACAGGTCCGAATGTTGCCCATCCTAATGTCTGGTTAATAATTAAAGAGCAAAAGTTTATACATTTAATAGAAATATAAACCAAAAATAAGAGAGCTAAAATGAAATGTGAGCAGTAAAAATTACGTCATATTTTTGTTAACATTAGTGAAATATTACTGCGCATGCGCACCAAACTTCCTTTTCTAAATATTGCTAATTGCTATGTGCTTTTAAAACTTACTCCGTTAAATAATGCAATTGATATCCCACATTTGTTCGGTTGTTTAAGATAGTTCATTGAATCCTACAAGTACAAATGTGATTTTTTTTGTAAAAATTATTTATATCTTCAGTCACTGTCACACTTAAGTCTCAGTATCTGAAAATATTTGTTTAAACAGCAATTTCCATTCCAGTAAACAATTATTGAATTCTCAATTGAGAAATTGCCTTATTTTTAACTAATTTTTGGTTTAAATATTTTTCTTAAGAATACTTCGAGAGTGCTGGATTTGTTAGTGTTCATTGTTCACAGGGGTTTTTCTGCCTATTTTGGGAATAGGAGTCTGACCAAATTGGACATTTTGGGAATTTTTGCTTCGATGAAACGGATCATTTTGGGAAAACATTGGGAATTTATCATGCTTAAATAAGTCAGAGGTTTAACAAATAAATTTGTTTTTATTTGATATTTTGACCTTAAATGCAGGTAAGCATCAGATGAGTAAGTTTGGTTTGTGTGAATGTGGGAATTTTTGTTATAACTTCGGTTTGGGATCAGGTCCGTTTTCCGGAGGCGCAGACAGTGCTGAAAACCCCCTGGTTCAGTGTTGTGTTGTTTATTTTCCATTTCAATATATTTGAGTCGCTGACATGATGTTTCAGTCCTATGAATCCTAGTCCGGTCCTGCAAGTTTTTAAGTCCACAGAACAGAATGCCATGTGGACTAGAAATACTTTTGGGAATGTCTGCAAATGTAATAGATTATTAATTATTGAAACAAATTGGCAGGTTATTGAAATAAAGTATTTTTTATCACAAACAATGTCAAGAAATGTTGTGAAGGTTTGATGTAACTGCTCTACAACAAGAATACAAACTAGAGCTTCCCAACAAGTTTGACTTATACCACCGCAACTGTCCGCTATGTTCAAAGGCAAATAATTAAAAACTGAGTAATGCTAAAGTGTTTTACAAATCTACAATGCATGCTGATAAATTTTCAAGTTTTAATGAAATTGCTTGAGAAATGTAGAAATAAGTTGAAACACAAACTTATGCGGATAAACTGACCGCCCCACCAACAGACTGAGCATCTTCTCTATACTAGTCCCTGTTTCCTGTAAAACGCTGTTTCAACAAATAGTTCAACAATTTGGCTGTTTAGTTAACTTAATTGTGAGTATATTATCACAAAGATTTTTGTTAAGTTTTAAGAAGATCATGTGAAATGATTGGACAATGAGAATGAAGAAAGACTTCAAACTGATATAAGCACACTTATGTGCCGTACTAAATAGTGAGATGGGGTCAAAATAATACAACTGTTTCACCCACCCTTCGCTGTTGAGCACCTCTTGAGGTAGTGCACGCGTTATAAGGTGATCATCGCATTTGAACCACTGGTTCTTGTGCTGTCGTATATAACACGTGTAGTGCCCGCACTCTATTGTTCCACTGTGATTTACCACGGCAAACAATGAGTACCTGTAACAAGAAAAAAACAGGATACCCCCATGTTATCTTTTCCTCGTTTCCTGAGTTAAGCAGCCTTTTATATATTAGTTACCTAAACATGTTTCTTCTTTTTTATGTTGGTCATTGTGTGTTGTTTAAACATGCTCATTGATATATGAGGTAATGTCATTTGAATGAAAGATTTACAGACAACAGACAAAAAGTGCTCCCAAAAAGCACAGGTAAAGTAAAAAAAAGTTTGAAGGAAAATTATATATCCCAATTAACAATAAAATACCCACTTGTTTTTACAGGAAAGCCCTTTGGTACAACCGTTGATATCACCATTTTGTATCTTCGACGATGACATAAATGGCGTCATGTCCAACTCCTCGGGAAAGGACACATAGGTCGAGATCTTCTTGTGGTAACCCGTAGAATGTTCAAATCTCTGAAAGGATAAACACCCTTTTTGTTGTTTACAATGACAAATACAGTCTACTCTCGTTATCTCGAAGTCGGCGGGAACAAGAAAAAATATCGAGGTAAAGAGAGTTCGAGATATCCGATTAGGCGTTTTCAAAGAAAAATGAGACAAAAATTTACCTTATTTATAACATCCTAATACCTGCTAATTGGTCTAACTAAAGCCGTCACTGTGTTGCATAATTCTCTCTACTACCCTATCTATTACCTGAAATATACGTGTTTTTACGAAGCACGATTAAATTTGCTATTTAAATGCTTAAAATGACGTTTTAAGTGTTACAGAATTGCATGCGGTTATAATTTTTCGAAATGATTGAGTAAACATCAGGTAATGGTGCTATTTAAAGTTATGATGCAATGACATCCAATCAAGACCAGGGTTTTCCATCTGAACATGCGTAAATTAAGTTCCGGAATACTGAACTGTACATGTACATTTTGTTGCTTGAAATGCAAAGTTTAATTGATTAGATTTTCAAGTTAGCCATGACAATGACTGTTGGATTTCAAGGATAGAACAACGTTCTGCAAATTTGCGACGGTTTATATACACAAAAATATAACTCAATGCATTTTGGAAAGTTGTTTGTAAAAACAATTAGTCTTTCGGCCTTTTGGCAGGCTGTGTATTTATTGCAGTTAAAGTGACAGGCCTTACTCTAGTGTTAATGGCTAAGGACATTACACACGTGTGGTCATTGATGCATTTAAAGGATCAATTATCTACGGCACAGTATCGGGAGCAGCCGGGCAAAGCGGGATGGCGAAGTATCAAGGAAAATATTTCGCACCTTTCAAAGGCTTTGCTGACACTGGGACAGTTATTCGCACTTCGAGATAAACCACAGTAAATACATGTAAAATCAAGACTCGGGACAAATTTTTATATCGAGATAACGAATTATTTCACATAACGAAAATCGAGATATGCAATATTTATTAATATAGATAAAGAAGGACAAAAGTTGGGACATTGGGCTTACCTCAACATATCGAGAAAATCGAGATATCTGATGTCGAGATATCGAGAGTAGACTGTACTATACAAGAGCCCATTTCATGTCATATTTTTTTTTTCAAATTTAATCCAGTCAAAAGTAAGGTCCATCAAAACTTCATAATAAATTGCATTGAACAACACTTTAAAGCCTCTATAACGCTCAAAATCAACGAAAATTTGATAAAGAATTTCGTAAAATAATGTTAACACCTAAACAATCAGTGTTCCTTATAGCAATAGCTACAATTTCAACGCTAGATGTGGTATGATTACATAGATTTATGTAGATACACAATGCTCGTTTTTATTTATTTGTGACACAATTAATTCCATTTTAATTTCCCACGAATATATCTATTCAAACGACACACGAATACTAAGATGGTACAATGTTAGTGTTCATGTGTCGTATGAATAGATTTTGTTGCGGGAAATTAAAATGGAACAAAGGCTGTTTGTAAAACATGCATGCCCCCTATATGGGCTGTCCGTTGTAGTGGCAGCCATTGTGTGAATACAATTTTTGTCACTGTGACCTTGACCTTTGAGCTAGTGACCTGAAAATCAATAGGGGTCATCTGCGGGTCACGATCAATGTACCTATGAAGTTTCATGTTCCTAGGCAAAAGCGTTGTTGAGTTATCATCCGAAAATCATTTTACTATTTTGGGTCACCGTGACCTTGACCTTTGACCTTGTGACCTCAAAATCAATAGGGGTCATCTGCAAGTCATGATCAATCTACCTATGAAGTTTCATGATCCTAGGCGTATGCATCTTTGAGTTATCATCCGAAAACCATTTTACTATTTGGGGTCACCGTGACCTTGACCTTTGACCTAGTGACCTCAAAATCAATAGGGGTCATCTGCGAGTCATGATCAATCTACCCATGAAGTTTCATGATCCTAGGCGTATGCGTTCTTGAGTTATCATCCGGAAACCATTTTACTATTTCCGGTCACCGTGACCTTGACCTTTGACCTAGTGACCTCACAATCAATAGGGGTAATCTGCAAGTCATGATCAATCTACCCATGAAGTTTCATGATCCTAGGCGTATGCGTTCTTGAGTTATCATTCAAAAACCATTTTACTATTTCTGGTCACCGTGACCTTGACCTTTGACCTAGTGACCTCAAAATCAATAGGGGTCATCTGCGAGTCATGATCAATGTACCTATGAAGTTTCATGATCCTAGGCCCAAGCGTTCTTGAGTTATCGTCTGACAACCGCCTGGTAGTCGGACCGACAGACCGACCGACAGACCGACATGAGCAAAGCAATATACCCCCTCTTCTTCGAAGGGGGGCATAATTAAATATGCAAAACAATAATAAAAACGAGCTTCTTGTATCTACAAACATCTATTTTACCAGACCACATCTGGCATTGAAATTTCGGCAATTGCCATAAGGAACAATAATTTTTAATTGTTTAGCTTTAATTTTACAAAATATAGTACGAAATTTTCGTTGATTTTGAATTGTTATGTTACTTTAAATTCCAATCAAAAGAATTATGACGATTCAAGTAAAACTTCACCAAAAAGGTCACTTGTAGACACTTTTATTTCTAATGGAATCAGATTTTAAGAAAATAGTTCACTTTCAATGTGACCATAAATTTTGCCATCAAAAACTTTAAATTCTCACTAAATCAAAATTATTACAAGACACTTCCTAACAAAATTCAATAGTAGACACTCTTCAACACATTAAAAAACAAGAGCACCGCCTTGCGGGTGCAGACCACTCATCTATTTTCTTTTTAAAGGTGAAGGGACTCTCATTTGCAATCACAAAGGAGGGAGGGGTGGAGTGAAGAGGGGTGCATTGTGTGGGGGTGTAGACATTTATTACTTTATCTCTCAAAAATGCGAAAAAAAAAGGAAAAAAAAAAAAATCGGGGGGTGGGGGGGGGGGGGGGGGGGGGGGGGGGGGGGGGGGGGGTGGGGGGGGTGGGGGTGGGGTGGGGATTCTTGGGTGCGATGGTTGGAGGGTATTTCAAACATAAAATAATAAAAATAAATATTTGTGTTTTTTAACCGTTTCAAAAAAAAATTGGGGGGGTGAGGTGGGGGGGGGGTATAGTGTGAGGGTGTGGTGGTAATTTGTGAGATGATCTTAAAAAAAAAAAAAAAAAAATTTAGGGGGGGAGGGGGATTCGGGTGGGGGTGGGGGGAGGGGGGTGATTCTTGGGTGCGATGGTTGGACGGTATTTCAAACATAAAATAATCAAAATAAATAGTTTGTTTTTTAACCGTTTAAAAAAAAATTGGGGAGGGGGTGGGGTGGGGGGGGGGGTATAGTGTGAGGGTGTGGTGGTCATTTGTGAGATGATCTTAAAAAAAAAAAAATTAAATAAAAATAGGGGGGGATTCGGGGGGGGGGGGGATGGAAGGGGGCACGGGCAATGGTTTGGGTGGAGTCTATTGTGGTATGTCAGGTAAGAGTAGTTTTGTCAAAGTATCAATAAAATCTAATCATAAATAAAGAAGTTATGGCAATTTTAGCAAAATTTAATAATTTGACCTTGAGAGTCAAAGTCATTCAAAGGTCAAGGTAAAATTCAACTTGCCAGGTACAGTAACCTCATGATAGCATGAAAGTATTTGAAGTTTGAAAGCAATAGCCTTCATACTTAAGAAGTAAAGTGGATCGAAACACAAAATTTAACCATATATTCAAAGTTACTAAGTCAAAAAAGGGCCATAATTCCGTAAAAATGACATCAAGAGTTATGCAACTTGTCCTTTTACTGTACCCTTATGACAGTTTGCGAGTGTTCCAAGTATGAAAGCAATATCTATGATACTTTAGGGGTAAAGTGGACCAAAACACAAAACTTAACCAAACTTTCAATTTTCTAAGTATAAAGGGCCCATAATTCCGTCCAAATGCCAGTCAGAGTTACATAACTTTGCCTGCACAGTCCCCTAAGGATAGTTAATAAGTGTTGCAAGTATGAAAGCAATAGCTTTGATACTTAAGGAATAAAGTGGACGTAAACACAAAACATAACCAAATTTTCAATTTTCTAAGTATAAAAAGGGCACATAATTCTGTCAAAATGCCAGTCAGAGTTACATAACTTTGCCTGCACAGTCCCCTTATGATAGTTAGTAAGTGTTTCAAGTATGAAAGCAATAGCTTTGATACTTAAGGAATAAAATGGACCTAAACACGAAACTTAACCAAAATTTTCAATTTTCTAAGTATAAAAAGGGCACATAATTCTGTCAAAATGCATGCCAGAGTTATCTAACTTTGCCTGCCCAGTCCCCTCATGATAGTAAGTAAGTGTACCAAGTTTGAACGCAATAGCATTGATACTTTCTGAAAAAAGTGGACCTAAACGCAAAACTTAACCAAAATTTTCAATTTTCTAAGTATAAAAAGGGCACATAATTCAGTCAAAATGCACGCCAGAGTTATCTAACTTTGCCTGCCCAGTCCCCTCATGATAGTAAGTAAGTGTACCAAGTTTGAATGCAATAGCATTGATACTTTCTGAGAAAAGTGGACCTAAACGCAAAACTTAACCGGACGCCAACGCCGACGCCAAGGTGATGACAATAGCTCATAATTTTTTTTCAAAAAATAGATGAGCTAAAAATCAAAACTTTGTCCTTTGAAAATGTCACTGTATATTTCACTTACAGAATTGTTTCACACCAAGCAAAACCCACCTTGAGGTGAAAGCAGGCAACAATGGGTAGCTTCTTCATCGTAAGTTGTTTCGTGGACTCCTGGTAACAACCACAACTGCTGCACTTGATTTTAGCCAAACTCCCTAGATGTTCTGGCTTTGTAAATCTGTCATATATCATATTTAACAATACAGAAAAGTATTAAATTTGGTTTTTGCCTGATAAGCAAAACGGGTTTTGTAAATCAGTCGTATGGTGAATTTTCTTAGCCCTTTGCATGCTGGGAAATTTGTCGTCTGCTAAAATGTCGTCTGCAGAATTTTTAAAATTAGCATTTTCTTTGATTTTTTTCAAAGAATACTATCAGAATAGCAAACAGTTTGGATCCTGATGAGACGCCACGTTCTGTGGCGTCTCATCTGGATCCAAACTGTTTGCAAAGGCTTTCAAAATTCGGTTCCCGCACTGAAAGGGTTAAGGAAATGCTAAGATTGATTTTCACCACACTATGTTTGCTGTTAATAGGACTTAATGGCTATCTGTGAAAACTGAAAAATATTCTTTCCTAGCTTAGCAATTACAATAGTAATCATGGAAAACAAAAAGAGAATGTATACAAAAAAATTAAGACAGCAACACTTGCTGAGCGTCAATGAAGGAAATAATAATACATGCATTGAAATGCAATTTCAACAAGAAATGTGGGGAGGAAACTAAAGCAGCATACAGCATATGTTGAACCCAACAAATGCACTAAATATTCTACAGCAAACAAAGTAGTAAAGCGCTTCATATGCCGCAACTTGTCACTGTCAAATATTCAAGTCTGAATCATGATCATCCGAATATTAAGGTCATTACCATTTACCGCTTAGATTTTTATTTTCACGCAGTTGTAGTCCCTTAGAAAGTTATATTTAATTTAAGACCTTTCTTACTTGATTCAAGTTTTTATGATTTCATCTCCAATCCTTAGATACTGATGACCAGCAAACAGCAGAATAAAACCTGAACAGACTGTGAGTTACTCGCAGGCTGTTCTGCTTTTATGCTGTTTGCACATAGCCATTCTTACTTTGTTTCTGAGTGGGTAGGAATAAGCTGTGAAAGTGTGAGAGGGATCCACAAAGAATTGAAAGAAGTGTTAAATAATAAATACACAGGAGTCAGCTGGCTATACATTTCATAATGGGTATTGCAAAAACAGACAAAGAGAAATACACAAGTAGTTCTGCTTGATTCTGTTTTTTTAAAATACTCTACACCTTAAGGTAATTTGGCTGTCAAAGATAAAGCAGGATTTACTTTGTTCAAAACACAAAATTTTTGAGCAATACATTATGTTGTGCAAAAACAGACAAAAGGCCTTAATTCTTATTCTAAACAAGAGTGCCATGATGGCCCTTTATCGCTCCACTGCTGAAAAAAGGATGAAACAAATATTCTCGGCATTTGCAAATACTTAAATATAGGCCCTATTTAAGCACATGTACACTTTTGTGACCCCCTGGGCTGGGTAAAATTTAACCCCAGGGGCATAATTTGAGCAAACTTTGTAGAGAACTACTACATCTCACTACATACAAAATGTGGTAGCCCTAGGTTGTAGAGTTAAGGACAAGAATATTTTTAAAGTTTTCACAAAATAAGCAAAATATAAGCGTATATAATGTTCAATTTTGTGACCCACGGGTCAGGGTCAAATTTGACCCAAAGGGCATAATTTGAACAAACTTGGTTGAGGACTATAAGATGTTACTGCATACCAAATTTGGTAGCCATAGTCCGAATGGTTTTCGACAAGAAGATTTTTTAAAGATTTCACAAAATAGGCGCTTTATAAGCGTTTATTCAATTTTGTGACCCCCTGGGGCAGGGTCTAAGTTGACCCCAGAGGCATTTTTTTAACAAATTTGGTAGAGGTTTATTAAATGTCACTACATACCAAATTTGGTAGCTCTAGGCACAATGGTTATGGACAAGAGATTTTAAAAGTTTTCACAAAATAGGCCCCATTTAAGCGTATGTTCAGTTTTGTGACCCCGGGGTAGAGTCAAATTTGACCCAAGGGGCATAATTTTTAACAAACTTGGTAGAGAACTAGTAGATGTCACTACATACCACATTTGGTAGCCCTATGCCTTATGGTTAAGGACAATAAGATTTTTAAAGTTTTCACAAAATAGGCACTATATAAGCGTATCATTGATTTTGTGGCCCCAGGGCAAGGTCAAATTCGACCCTTGGGGCATAATTTGAACAAACTAAGTAGAGGACTATACAATGTCACTACATACCCAATTGTGTAGCCCTAGGCCTAATGGTTATGGACAAGAATTTTTTTAAGTTTTCACAAAATAGGCATTATATAAGCATATGTTCAATTTTGTGACCCCCGGGGCAAGGTCAAATTTGACCCTAGGGATAAAATTTGAACATTTTGGTAGAGGACTATTAGATGTCACTATATATCAAATTTGGTAGTTCTAGGTTATGGACAGATTTTTTTTTTAATTTTCCCACAATTGGCCTTATATAAGCATATGTTCAATTTTGTGACCCTCGGGGCAGGGTCAAACTTAACCCCAGGTGCATAATTTGAACAAACTTGGTAGAGGACTATGAGATGTCACTACATACCAAATTTGGTAGCCCTAGGTCCAATAGTTAGGGACAAAAAGGTTTTAAAGTTTTCACAAAATAAGCCCTTTATAAGCATATATTCAATTTTGAGACCCCCGAGGCAGTTTCAAATTTGACCCCAGGGGCATAATTTGAACAAACTAAGAAGAGAACTATTACATGTCACTACATACCAAATTTGGTAGCCCTATGCGATACAGTTATGGACAGAAAGATTTCTAAAGTTTTCACAAAATAGGCCTTATATAAGCATATGTTCAATTTTGTGACCCTCTGGGGCAGGGTCAAACTTGACCCCAGGGGCATAATTTGAACAAACTTGGTAGAGGAGTATAAGATGCCACTACACACCAAATTAAGTAGCCCTAGGCCCAATGGTTATGGATGAAAAGTTTTCACAAAATAGACCCTACATGTATATAAGCATATGTTCAATTTTGTGACCCCCGGGGCAGGGTCAAATTTGACCCCAGGGGTTGGTAGAGGACTATTAGATGTCTCTACATACCAAATTTGATAGCCCTAGGCCCAATGATTATGGACAAAAAGATTTTGAAAGTTTTAACTAAATAGGCCTTATATAAGCAAATTTTCAATTTTGTGACCCCCGGGGCAGGGTCAAATTTGACGCCAGGGGCATAATTTGAACAAATTTGAAAGAGGTTCACCACAGGAACATTCCTGAGAAATTTCATCAGAATTAGACCAGTAGTTTAGGAGAAGAAGATGTTTAAAGGAAAAGTTAACACACGGACAGACACACGCACATACGACGGGCACAGGACCATGACATAAGCCCCGCTTGCCTTTGGCCAGTGGAGCTAAAAACAAAAGCCTATAGCAGTTGTACTGTTAAAGGCAGACAAACCTTTTTAAGCAGTCAATGAGTGAGGTAGGGTCATAATTGCTGGGGCTGTTAGAATAGCCTGAAATAAAACAGAACCAGAGGTCACAAACTGCTGCTATCAGGTCAACTATAAAAGCATATGATAATTATCATCACTACAAACTGTAAATGCTGTATTGTCCAATTATTTTACGCTATTGTTAAATATTCATAAGGTTTTTGTGTGTTGGTTGTGAAGATTTCTGTTTTCAAGTTGCATGTTATAGTACAAGGTGCCTATTGAATTCAGAGGAGTTCAATTCATGTGAAGATTAGCAAAACTATTCCGTCACATAGGCCATTACGCTCACATAGACAATAGCAAACTTATGTAAAACTACTTGTGTCACAGTCTTTCAACCGTATCTCTCAGTTGCCCCCATTATCAGATATAGCTCAACAATGATGATAAAATACAAAACAGCTTTATTTAATGTGCCTTCTGCGTAATATGTTCAACTCACCAGAGATATTTGTTGTGTTTGAGCCATTGTAAAGACGTGTTCCAAGGTCCAAAGATATATCCCATATCGGGTCTATAGTGGTCGACACATTACTGAAACGCAAATACACAAATGATTCTTCTTCGAGACCTGACGAATATCAGATCTTTCCCATAATTGTTAATTGGGGATCTTTAACCTTAAAATAGGGAAAAGTGTCTCATTTTGGGAATGGTACTGTTTTCCAGTACCAACTTTATATAGAGGAAAAATACCACAGGAGTATTTTGACACTAAAAATGGCAGCTTTTATTTCAATACAAGTAGAATAATCAATAGTTCCACCTTTTAAGCATTTGCTTTCCCTAAACTCATGGTGACTTGTTTAATGACATTCAATTTTGAACATTGTTCTTGCATCCCTATATATATGTTGTTAAGTTCTGAATTAGAATATGATGCCATTTTATTAGGCTATTTTAAAAAACATATGTTATTTATTTGTTGTAATATGGGTCTAAATACATATCTTTCCGTCTATGAATAGAAACCAAGATTCAATCCTTTCAATTTTAGTTATATATAATGTTTCAGCATAATTCCCAGTGCCCCAGATAAGTGTATCTAACCCAATAAAAATAATTATTATGCGTATTCAAAACGAAAAAAAAAAGACTTTTTCACAAATTAATTAAATTGGATGTGTACGATTTAAGCCTCCATCGAAAATGCTTTTCTCAATTTCGACATTATCTCTTTGGTCTAATTACTGTACCGCGGCAACGTTTTTATTCATTCCAAAGATACGCAGGAGGAAACCAGTTATTCAAAAGCTATGCGGACTACATTTCATAGCAAATAAAGCGTCTGACCGAAATATTTAAGACATGCATGTATTTGTAAAGCGTCTGTTCGTTAAGTTTCTATCACGATGCCAAGTAAAAATTCTAAGCGAGGCAGAAAGACCTCTGCCAGGTAGAAAGACGTCCGCAATTGTTGCGTCTAAATATTAGTCGTTTTTGTTAGAAACTGTATACAGCAGTTGAAAGTAGCGAATTTACATAAAAATTATGAAGGAATGTCTGCAACTGAAAGATCTGTCAAGAGTGGAAAAAATCACATCTCTGGTAAGAAATTGTTGACCTTGATAGGACAGAAAAAAGATTGAAAGATGCATACTGCCTAAGGGTGCAAGTATTGGGTTAACAATTTCTAGATTGAAGATGTCAGTTAACATCAGTTTTTTAAAGTTAAATTTTAAAGTTTATATTATTAACAGTTTCAAGATGTCAATTAACATCAGTTCATGTAAGTTAATCAAGACAGTTTACAGTTTTATTAAATCAATACAAGTGTGCAGCTTCAACAGAAGTAAAGCAGCAATTATTTTGAGGTAGGAATTTTCATAACTTAGTTCACCCTATTTCAAGACTGAAATCACCCTCTTTTTTCAAAATCATAGTGCGAAATTTAAAATCAATGGGTGAAAACCCTATTTCCTAAAAAATTATCTAGGGCACTGAATCTCTCGAGAACAATTTATGCAACCTACTTGCACATTTGGCACGTAACGTCAGACTGCAATCCGCCTGTGAATATCTGGTCTATGATGCATTGGCAGTTGTGTGGACTGCTTCCACTGCGATCGTTAGGTCCAGCTAAAGAACAGATGACAAGTCAATAAATTCGAAAAAAAAAGATCAATGGGAACTCACAAGATACAGCTCAATAACACATGTTTTGTAAATAAATACACAATATCATAAGTTATTTTAGAGACTTATTGATGTGGTTCACATTGTATCAAGCATGTAAACTGACCAAATTTTCCTTGCTAAAAATAAGTGTTTTTTGTTAAGATTTTGATGTGATGCTTTCATCAACAGCAAAACAATAAACAAAGTATAAGGTTGCACTGGCTTTGTTTATATGCTATCTGCCTAGCTCCAGAGTTTGAACTTCAATCAATGCGTGTTCTCAAGATCTTCTATTTGCACACAAAATACTTGTTCTTCCCAGAGACCGGACATTGTTTCAATACTGAAAACAAGCTTAAAAATTCATTTAAAATTCGTTGTTGTGTTTTTTAATTACTTAGATTCTTAAGGCACCCACCTATACAGTGACGATGCAACAGGTCCAGAGCTGCAATCAGGAACTCATGGGCATCCTGTTGTTCATATCCAGCTAGATGTCGCGCACTGGTCCAAACAAGGTGCAAAAGTCGGTACGGAATGTACGTCGAACTGATGCCAGAGTAAAACTGCAAAAGAGAAGAATTTATTAGCCCTCTTGTGAACAGGTGAGATACCCTTGATATTGGGAATTTTAGTTAGTTTAAACTTATATAAATTGTATTTTAACTCAATTGCATTAGAAGTACTTACTACTTATTTGAAACCCTCTTGAGACCGTTTTCTGGGCCTAGAATCAGTTCTTAATTTGTCTATGGCAGTCTTCGAAATTAGCTTTGAAAAGTTACATGCCAGTCGGGCCAGTTACTTAAGAATTTTTACATGCCAACATATTTTTTACATGCCCAAACTTTTTTAATCAAAATTATAACAAATCACAACATTTTAACACTTACATGCTACACATAGTAAAGCAGAACATTTGTTTCAATAGTAGTGAATACAATTACATCCAATCAATCACTAGAATTAAGACGGTCGATCGTTACACCAGTGCTCTTGAAAAGAGCATTCTCTGGTGTCCTCGTACCATTTTTTGACTTCCTTTTTCTCTAAATCATTGTCAATTTTCTATTTTGGAAGTGCTTTATCGGGCCTAGCTCCATCAACATACCTAAGATACTGCATAGCCTCCATGTCGACAATGACATTTGTTTACATTGACAAAAACGGAAGCGTATTACTTGATTGAAATGATCGATTCAAAAAGCATCTTCTCGATTAATGTCTAGAGAAACCGTCGATAAGAACCGAATGTGACCGAACTGCATCGGTCAATAACAATAACGATGGCGTGTGCAAGCAGGTGCGTGTTGTTAAACCAATCAAATTTCATTGTTTTACAACTTACGGCAAGGTGCTTGTTCGCAAAATTGAAAAAATAGATCTGCAAATATCAAGAACTGCTTACGATTTTTTTTATAAACTGTCAATTGGCTTCAATAATTTACATGCCCGGCGGGCTACAAACGTGAATTTTTGAATGTGCCCGGCAGTAATTTTACTCGCCACGGGCGATTGGGCGTGTGCTAATTTCGAAGACTGCTGTCGGCAGATCTAACGACCACTCCCACAGTGTGGATCAAACCCCTGACCTCTCGATCACTATCCGGACACAATATCCATTACAATACACCTTTCGTGTGGTAAAATCCCTAAATTATGAAGGGTCTGACACATCTTGTGAAATGGCCAGTGGGTCCTTTTACTGAACCCATGATATGAATAAGAATAAAGAATCATTAGGGACTTAATCATAGGCAAAATGCTAACATAAAAATAAATGTCATAGATTTAATAAAGGATATATGCATTTTTTTTCAAACAAGCCAAAAAAACACACTCCTGTCTTAAGAAATTTGTTTCAATATTGGTCTGCTTGTGTATGATCATTTATTACAATTGGCCACATTAAAAAAATAGGATATTTTTGGCAAATTTAATAGATATTACTTAGTAACATTTACCATGGCCAAAAGTATTTCATTTCCAAGATCCAGTCCCAAAATTACCACTTGGTGTTTAAATACAGAGATTAAAGTTGTTATATCAATTTAACTAACATCTCAATGTTACTAAGTATTTTCTGGTTGTTTTTGTTAAGTTTTTTTTTAAATGCTATTTTCTTACAATGTGCGAGACTGGTCAAGAGCTAAAATGTTTCATGCTGCGCGCTACCTTTAAATAAGATAGTCATCTAATATTCAATTTATTCTATTATTATCATTAAAACAAAGTGCATTCATGTCTATCACTAGTTAAAATGTAAGGATTTTTATCCAATCAAGCAAAAATTGGTTCAAACTAAACTAACTACATATTACAGTGGATCTTCAATCAACTAACCTCTTGAAAAATGCTGGACAGCTCACAGACAAGACACTGCTCATTTTCTTCCTTCAGCAACTGACAGACGTGCCTGTCTGCCAGAAAGTACTCTCTGAGCACCGGCGTATGGATCAGTGCCTGCACGATCGTGTTCATGAAACATGTGTTGCCGAGATTGATCAGTCCTCGAAGGCCTGAACGGAGAACAAATAATGTTACTTCAGTCGGATTACACATGGTAATAGTTATTGCAAATGAAATATTATTTTATGCTTTTATTATCAGTGGTTCATATAACTATTGATTTTGTTTGCTTGTTGAAGTCCATGGATTTTTGATTTTTTTTACACCATTTCATCAGGGTTTCATTAGATAATTGATTTTTTTTTTATATAAATGCATTCCATGGTTGATGGGGAAATATCTGTGATTAAAAATAAGTAATTCAATCTTTCACACAGGCAAAAGAAACATGGACAAATTATTTTAAGCCTAATGAAACTACTACAAGTTCCAGTAATTTCAACCCAATGGTCAATTTTTATCATTTCAAACCTATTGTTGACGAATCCTCCACCCGTCGCCTCTTACAATTCTTACGCAGCAATTCAACTTCTTTATGATTAGGCTGCCAAACAGCAAACTGATTAAGAGCAGCTGTGAATAAAATACATACAGATTTATTGATTGCAATCACTCACTTCAGATGTTATTTATAAAATAAGATTAATAAAATGTTATGTCTGGAAGTATGAGTAACTAAGTCTATTACAGAAAGGAATGTTTCTCTCACATTTATTTAATAAAAACATGTCTAACATAACCTTTGAAATCTAAGTCCTAAAATTATTCCAAATAATGTAGGTTAAGCATTTGTATTGCTGCCAACCTGGTATGGAAGACCTGTAGTTGAGAGTTTTGGCAATTTTGTCAATGTCCTTGTCATACACGTAATCGTCACAGGCAAAGCATCTTACCATGCCATAGGACATGTCAACAGCTGGAGCACAAAAGAAACATACATGTAATTCATGACTCAATTGCAGCAGCCTTATAAAATACTGATAATATACAAGTGATTCTCCAGTTTGAATGCATTAACTTCAACTGAACCCATTCAAAGTAATTCAAATTTCCATCTTATAAAGTACAAAAAACTGTTAACATATTAATAAACAATTGAAGTGATTCATATTATAAACAATAATTGAAATACATCTTTTTATTTCATTCTAAATTATAACACATTTAAGTTACACAGTTTCTGAAATTATCTGGAAATGATTGTTTACTCTAAGTGATCATTAAAATTCAAAATAATATGTATATTCATCAAAATGGGAATTAAAAAAGTACATTGTTCATAAATCGCTTGCCATCCAAACACAAGTAATTGCATAGCTTGCTTATGTAGTCTATTGCTGTATAACAGACACTTATTACACTGCCTTGCTATCGAAGTAGCTTTTACAGAATTGTGGTATTGCTTTCTTAGACCAAGGAAATTCCCATTCAAGCCAAGGATTTATTAAGCTAGGTTACATAGGTGCCCAACATAAATCAACCACTGGGGGATGAATATTTGTACAACTTCCCTCAGATATCATGGGAGAATCCCCATAGAGGCATAAACAACTAAATGACTATCATTTGCTGCTTTGTATATAATTATTATTATAACTTATTAAAAGTTGAAAACATGAATATTTTTGCACCTATCCAGTGTTCATTTGCTCTTGCATGACTCTGAATGTGCTCTTCTTGATGGCAGCCGAAATAGACGCAGGACATGCAAGCGTGCAGTCGCAACTCATACACACGACACGTGTGGCAAACACTGTGTCGGGCCTGAAAGATAAAACAAATTAATCCAATACATTATTAATACATATATTAAAATATATTAAATTAACACAAACATTTCTATATGGCAATCTACAATCAATCATTCATACTCAAAAACATCATTATATGCTGTGTATTCTACTACAAAGTATATGTTACACAACTAATTTATAGTTGGTTGTCGAACAAAATGATTCATTCATGTTGTTTCATTAGTTGCAATAATTCAACTCTCAGCTTAGGCTGAGAGTTGCAATGCGCTCTCTATTGTCCATGGGTGCAAAATGTTATCAACAATGCAAGGGTTAAGGAACACTGAAACTGCAAGAACTTATTAAAGTTTACCTATCTAAACCACAAACTTATCTAAATGGTACCATTAAAGCAAGAAATAATTGATTTTATTGACTTAGGTTTTGTTTTGTACGCTGTATCCGCCATATTGGAAAATTGACCTAATATTGGTTAGGTCGCAGTACACCAATATTTTGCACGTCGGGTTATGTGCTCTAGCCTATAAAGTCGATAACAATGTGGTATTCGATACAGAATACACTGTTTCAAATTTAAATATAAACATGTCAGCGAGAAGAGTGTGTTGAAACATCGTCGTGTTTTTATAGGGTGCATGCAAAGGATAACATCCGTAGGTTGCCAGTCAGGTAAATTTAACATGTTTATGAAGTTTATTCATTATTTTCCTCAATTTGTCTCGAACGACGTCTATTTAGTGAAGTGCACGGATTCGCTGTGCTGAACTGCACCCATGTTTATGAGGGGGTGCATATGGACTGCCAGAGCCGCCATTGCAAAAAAAAAGGCTCTGGGAGTCCGTTTATATGGACTAATTGTTACATGTGAGATATGACAATAACACAGGTGTATGAAAAAGGTGTGGCAACCCATTTATTACCATATCAAGTAACGAAATTCCATACGTGGAATTTAAAAGGGGATGTGAATACTTTATTTTCAAGAAATAAAAAGCAAATGACTTGTGTAATTGTGAAAATGATCGTTCTTTCACATCTCACTGGTTGACAGCACGGACTGACATAGTGACAAAGATTGTTACCTTGCGACGCCTTGCATCCGCTGTTTTACAACTTATGAAGCATGCATGGAGGATTTTGTATGAATCAAGACCTTTTTCTGTTTTTATTTTTTGTAAATGTTGACAACCGCTTAAGGTCATCGCGAGCTATTAACTCAAAACCATAACTTTATTTTCATCCGAAAACTGCTCGGTTCAAACCATTTCTTCTTGCTGATCATGCGCACTGCATACACATCTACTTCCTGTCAAGTTTTACTTTCACTTTGTGACAGTTGAATCTTCAGAAAGAAAACATTGGGTCAGTTTAATGTTATACAACACAAGACGTCATTTGCATAGGAAGTTTATGCTTCATGTAATTTAAATAAACATTTTCAGAAGCATTAATTTTTGTCAGAATTGGGTCAATTTACATATCAATCTATGATATATTTCGGTTGATTTCTGGTTCGGATATGGATATTATTTACATTGGCTTCATTGATATTACTGTGTTGATTTTTTTAACCGAATAGCAAAAATACATCAAAGGGCCTTTTCACATATTTTTGCATGTATTGATGTTTGTCATTAAATGCTTTATATTGATAAATGTAATCATTGGATCTGAAAAGCTCCAGTAAAAAAAACAAACAGAATAAAATTAAAGGAAAAAAAAGTAACCCTCAACAGGGCTCAAACCAATGACCCTGGAGTTAAAGTCTATCTCTTAGACCACTTGACCATCCATGCTCATACAATTAATTATGAGTTTTATACTTTATATAAGCAGCCCTCGTAGTATCACAAAATGTAATGACAACAACAGAACTCTCCAATTTGTTCAATCGATTCTCGTTGCAACGCTTTTTAAATTTTCAGGTTTTTAAATCACCAAAAGATGCATTTAAATAATGGCTATTTTATAGCATGGTTAATATTTAGTATTACTGTTCCCTAACAAGTATCATAACGAAAATGTGCAAATCTGAAAAAAATATTTTGGTCAATTTACAAAAACATGAAAAGGCCCTTTTAAAACTGAAGTAACTTAAACTTTAGTTGAATGGCTTCCATAACTAAAAGGGATTATGCATTTTCAAGCCCCCGGCCACCATTTACAGAAAGGGTCATACAGCTATTCTCCTGTGCAAGTGATGAGATATACGTCCAAATTCTTTTTCTCAACCATAACCTTGCCATAAATTGATAAGTTTGCGAAAATGTAAACCAATCACAAGATGAATGTTATATGTTTTACCTGTCTTCCGGCCTTCATCAAATTTTAAAGGTTACACATAGAGATCAAAGGTTTTGTTTGAAAATAAACAAGGAATGTGAAGGCCCCTCGGTTTCTATACCACATCTTCATTGTAATCATGTAAGAAGCTTTATACAAACCAGTAAGAGTTATATCGCTGTATGGAGAGCTTATATGATGCTGGATTTAATTAAATACTTTACTCTTCATAGAAACACAATTAATGAATTTTAAAAGCCTGGCTTACAAAAAAGGAGCGCTGATGTCCTCATTCTTCTTCCTGTTATGCCAATACTAGTGCCAATACTAGTTGGTAATGGGCACTAAGTCAATTTCATGCACTGCTTTTAACTAAAAATAATGTCATTAGCATCCTCAAAATAGCTGCACTGGATTGTACTCTTGAAGTGTTAGGATAATGTTACTTTTTTGGACAACAGTGCAAATTCATGAAAATGATAATTCAGTGTAACTATAATTTATGACTTGTTCATTACACAACTCTTTTGTTGATGCCATGTAACAAATACACATTTCAACATATTTACTTTTGTTATATTCATCTTCCATTATAATGATAAATTATGTTGTGGTTACATGTTAAGAGGTGTGTAATAAATAGGTCATTACACTGCGATGGCTTCCCCTGGACCTGTATAGGCAAATATTGGGAGGCATAGGCCTTTAAGCTGAAGCCCTTGCGCCAGAGATGTGTCAATACTGGCCCATAGCACACCATAGCAGTGTTAATTTCTTATTAATATTTTCAAAAATATTATTTAATTTTCACAAGTATTTGATAAATAAACACGTTTGTCCCTATTTATCAATGCTTAGTCAAATATTAATTGGTAAACTTATTTAAAAAAAAAACTTTTGTCTTGTACACTTTTAAAGGGTTGAGAAAAATCAGTAATGGTTTATAAATCTTATGATCAGTGAAGTTAACATGATTGATTGCATATGAATGCACACTATTTGTTACAGTACTGGAAAACAATACAAAAATATTTAAAGATGTAATTTCTAATTATTGTTATTAGGATATTCCAACAAATATTCCAGCAAACATAATATTCATCGATATTGTTTAAATGTAAAATGTTAATACGTCAAGGCATGGAGCATGAAATTATTTTATCATATATAGTTTTAACCGAAAAGCAGTTACAACATTTCCACATCAAAGTTTTTATTAATTCTAACTTGCATCTTCTTTTTTTGCTTTTAGATATGTCACCTAGCACAGTTCTGGCCTGGTGTGGGGGTACTGCAGGACTGATCTACCTTATATTATTCCTGCTTAGAAGAAGAAAACGCGTTCAGTTGAAGGGCAAAGTAGTTCTGATCACAGGTGCTAATTCTGGTCTGGGAAAAGGTATAATAGTTTGTCATTATGCAAACGACACCTATTCATTTAGTATTATTGCATCAAAGCCTAAGGCTTATTTCAACACTCTCTGGTCCGTCATTACTTTGGGAAGATCATAACAAAGCTCTCACTTCCAACTCCCTATCCTCTTAGCCATGATGAGCTGTTTTTGACTAAATGAGTTTTAATATAAAGTCATTGTCAGATTATCTTTGCCGCTTATTAATTTAGGATTCTTTCTACCTTAATGTCAGAAGTGTACAGTATTTTAATAAATTTGCCACTAGGTTGTAGGCAATTTTACAAAAGTAAGACAAACAGAAAGCATATGTATACATGTACTGCTAAAGTTGTGACCTAGTATTTAGTACCTCACTTACATACATGCCTTATGAATAGGATACCTTGCCTTTGGCACTTTCTCCTATTCAAGCCAAATATTTAAAAAAAAGTTACGACTTATTTCAAACTGAAATTGGTCGTGACGAAAATTTGCTCAAAAATTGAAGGAAGTGGTTACCAGGAAGGTAAAGCTCATTCTATCAGTTTAACTTTTTTGACTGTTGCCTTTTTGTTAATATTCATCTTGTTTTTAGAAGGAGAAGGCAGTTTTTGTAGTCTAAGTAGTTTTGGATGTCATTTTAAGCTCGGCTGTTTTTGGAGAAAACCCGAGGTATTGTCATAGCCCGCTCGTCGTCTGCCGTCAGCCGGCGTCGTGCTAAAACCTTTATATTGGCTCCAAAGTCAAAGTGCTTCCACCTACAACTTTGAAACTTCAAATATGGATGCACCTTGATGATTTCTACACGCCACACCCATTTTGGGGTCACAAGGTCAAAGGTCAAGGTCACTGTGACTTCCAAAAAAAAAAAAATTGACAAGCTTTCATTTATTAAAAAATACA
This sequence comes from Dreissena polymorpha, assembly GCF_020536995.1. Lineage (NCBI taxonomy): Eukaryota > Metazoa > Mollusca > Bivalvia > Myida > Dreissenidae > Dreissena > Dreissena polymorpha. The sequence goes on along the minus strand of NC_068356.1, from coordinate 110,985,876 downwards.
CCCGCAGCCGAGCGTTGGCACCCTTTATGCGGTGCTCTTGTTAATGCTATGTGTTATTGTCTTCTTTTGCTTTACTTTCAGCGTGTGCCATGGTGTTCAACAGTGCAGGCTGCAAGGTTATACTGGCTGGACGGAATCTTTCAAAGCTTCAAAAAGTGAAAGAAGAGTTGCAAAGACTTAAGGTAAAAATTAAAAGGTTATGGTCCATGTGCCATTAGAAAACCAAACCAAATATAACATTTTTCCTCTTTTAGGCATAACTTCATTGTGGTCCTTTACAATTTGATGGTTAAGATCTATAAGCATGTTCCATAAATTTTTGCTTGGAGTGATGGTTAAAAATAAAGTCAAACATATACCTGATTGGAGAATCTTGGACATCGATTCCAGCTGTCACTTGTTCCCATGCTTATTTTGCCTTAGGCGGACATTCGTTCCTACATGATTTTTACAGCATGGACATTATTTTGTTTCCACGTTCTTTTGACAGCCAGGACTTTGTTACCTACGTTATTTTGAATGAACAAACATGGGCTTTTATGTTATTTTGACAGCCCTGACATTGGTTACTATGGCTCATTGGGTCATTGTAGACCTGAAAGGGTTTTAAGTCACCCAGGGGTGACTAGAAGCCGATTCATGACACTTTAAGCCGATTCTAGTCACCCGGTCGGCTTGAAGTCACCCCAGGGTGACATGGATTGGCTTGAAGTCACCATAGGGTGACAAGAACCAGCGTCTTGTCACCCCCAAGTTACTTTAAAACATCTCAGGTCGACAATGACCCAATGCTCTACACTCATTGGGTCATTGTTGACCTGAAGTGGCTTGAAGTCACCTGGGGGTGACGAGAAGCCGATTCATGTCACCTTGGGGTGACTTCAAGCCGATTCTAGTCACCCGGTCGGCTTGAAGTCACCCCAGGATGACAAGAATCGGCTTAAAGTCACCCTAGGGTGACAAGAATCGGCTTCTAGTCATCCCCGGGTGACTTGTGGGCCATTTAAGGTCGACAACAACCCAATAAGCGTTACTATGTTATTTTGACAGCCCTGACATTGGTTCCTATGTTAGTTTGACAGCCGGACATTGGTTCCTATGTGATTTTGACAACCTGGATATTGGTTCCCATGTTATTTTCACAGCTTGGAGAATGGTTCTTATGTTATTTTGACAACCTGGACAATTGTTCCTAGTATGTTTTTTTGAAAACCGCAGACATTGGTTCCTATGTTTTTTTTGACAGCCTTTTTCAATCTGTTTACCCTGAATTTAGTCAGATATATTAAAACTATGTTTGGGAACATTTGTTATTATTATTGATCATTTAAAAATATTACAGTAACATTAAAGTCAGCACAATGGTTTCATGTTTCCAATTCATCTTGTGAAATTATTTTAAATCTCATAAAACCAGACAAACACTTGCTGATCTGTCTTATATTGACTTGCTGTCAGATAAGTTTGCTGAGGGAATTTTTATAAACCAAACATAAATATGATTTAAAGAAAAATCACTCCTTTGTTTTTATGCCCCCAGATCGAATGATCGGGGGCATATTGTTTTTTGCCTGTCTGTCTGTCATTTTGTGTCAAAACTTTAACGTTTTAACTTTAACTTTTGCGATAACTTTTGCAATATTGAAGAAAGCAACTTGATATTTGGCATGCATGTGTATCTCATGAAGCTGCACATTTTTGAGTTGCGAAAGGTCAAGGTCATCCTTCAAGGTCAAAAGTAAAAAAATACAATCCAAGGGAAGTAAAAAGCTTTTAAAGGGAGATAATTTCTAAACCTGCCAAATGATGTAGTGAAATTTTATTTCAAAGTGGTGCAATAGGGGGCATTGTGTTTCTGACTAACACATCTCTTGTTTCTCTAAAAATTTACCATTAACTAGGTCCATAAAGCACATACTTAGAAACTCTTTTGGTTATTTTTCTGTGTACACGAAACATTTTTAATCAAACTTATGGTGTGCTTTTACTTATCCAATAGTGCGATGTGTGCATAAGCATAATTTGAATTTTCAGTATTTACTTTCTCAGCGTAATGTCATGAAATTGCCATTAAGTATTTATTTTATTAAACATTTAATGTACCTGCCTTCTTTTCACTGTAACTATGCACATCATATTTCTTGATTTGACCTAATTTCCTTCAGTCATCAGGTGACCTTGGTATTCTTCAAGTTGACCTTTCTGACCTGGAGTCGCTGGGCAACAAAGGTCAAGAAGCAAAAGCCATATTTGATGCTGTGGACATTCTAGTCAACAATGCTGGGGTCAGTTATAGGGGATCAATAGAGGGAACAAACATGGATGTGCACCAAATGGTTATGAATGTGAACTACTTCGGACAAATCGCACTGACCAAAGGTTTTGTTTGATTGATTGCTTTCTAGATTCTTCGCAGTTTTAAAACTTAACTCACACAGAAGAGTGAGTATACTGGATATATCATGGATGTTTGTCCATTTGCCTGTCTGTCTTTTGACACAAACTTGTCTGACAAACCATTTGTCTGTCTGTCTGTTGACACAAACTTGCCTGACAAATTTTTTCTACACTTTCCAACACAAGTTTTTCAACGTAAGGTGCATATTTCTGTATGATACGCAGCTGCACATGAAGTCAAACTATTCACATTTTTTTCTGGTCAAGCCAAGCTTTACTTAGTAGTTTTCCAGTAGTAAGGGCCATCAACTGACAACTTTCAAACTAACAGTAATGGTAGGTTGATAATTGCCCTATATTTGTTACATTTTATTAAAGTTTGTTGTAAATTCTCATTTTGGGGGAAATATCTTCAAGTAAAATCATAAATTGAATTAATTACACTTATGCTTTTGTCTTGAGTACCGTTAGTTTCATTTTGATGTTACAGTAAAATAGTAAATAACAAATTGTTGGTTAAATGAAATTAGGGTTGAACATTTTTTAAGTATTTAGAAAAACTGCCGTAAATTACAGATGCAAATTATTTGATACTGGTATTCTTCGCGAATATGTATATCACTAGTTATATTATTACATTACATTTAATGGAAACCTTACTAGTCATGCAATTGAAGGGCAGTTTCTAGATCTAATATTCCAGAAAATACAGTCAATAAATTTATGACAATTATGATTTATCAACCAAATCAATTGGCTCATGAACTACCATTCATTTTGGTCTTTACAATCGAGCAATGATCCACCAAAATTTGTGTGTACGTCACTTTGACAAGAACATGTATGCACACTTGATCAGAAATTGATTTCAATTTTTCCACCTTTACCACTGATTTCATGTTTTATTCAAAGAACAACCCTTCATATGAAAGTAGTCATGTTTTCTACTTTTATTCTTTTACAGAAAAATACATGAACAATAGTATTGGTCTTTTTCAGCCTTGTTACCAGTTTTGAAGGAGAGACCAGGTTCTTGCATCGTAGCGGTGAGCTCTGTTCAGGGGAGAATATCTATACCATACAGGTCTGCTTGTGAGTATTGTTGCGTCCGTAACGCGAGTTTCAGTATTGTTTATTGTGAATCATCAATGTCCACATTTTACAGAATCAAAATTTATAGTTACCTTGTAACTTTTAGCTTTCCTGAACATGAAGTGTTCATTTGCACAATTGTGAAGAGTCTATGTCAGTTGTCTTGTATTGACAAATACAAGCACTCTGCTTTAGAGGCTTCAGCTATGGCTCAATCTTGATGAAACTTGGGTCAGGATGGTGATATTGACCTAGCCCAAGTATGAATATGGGTTACCCGAGTTAACGAACTAAAGCACCGGGTCAAATCTAATATTAAAAAATTACAACTTCACACGCCACTGTTATGACTTATTCAAAGTCAATGGTGATGATACTTAGTTAGAAAGAACTTAATAATATCTAGAGAAGAGACAAATCTGGGTTATGTGGGGTCAAAAACAAGGTCACCTAACTTAATAATATCTAGAGAAGAGACAAATCTGGGTTATGTGGGGTCAAAAACAAGGTCACCTGATGAAATCTTGTTACCCCCTCTTAGAAGCCTAGAAAAAATCTTGTTACCCCAGTGGGCAGAAGCCACATTCATGATTCAATCTGAATGAAAGACAGACTGTCAATCCTGGCCCAGTTTCAAATTGGAAATGACGGTTTAATAAAAATGACACCAGTAAGGGTCGAAGGAAAAATATTATTGGCACTCTCAATGCTTTATGTGTGACATTATGATTAAACATAGTCTGAATATTTATCACGATCATATTTCATGTCCACTTCATGCCCTAGTATTAATCCTTTGCATGCTGGGAAATTTGTTGTCTGCTAAAATGTCGTCTGCTGAATTTCTAAAATTAGCATTTTCTTCGATTTTTTTCAAAGAATACTATCAGAATAGCAAACAGTTTGGATCCAGATGAGACGCCACGTTCTGTGGCGTCTCATCTGGATCCAAACTGTTTGCAAAGGCCTTAAAAATTCGGTTCCCGCACTGAAAGGGTTAAAGGTTGTAAGCAAGATAATTAAATAATAAAAGTAAATGTAGTCACAACATAACACTTGATTAGCAGATGCAGCTTTATTGAGTATTATCCCTGTAAAGACATTTAAATTGGGAAGAATATATGCAAACATTGTACAGTAGAATTGGGAAATGGGTCGATTCAAGTAAAAAAACTTGACTGCTCTGCAGTGTTTTAAGAAACCTTTTAATTGATTGGCTAAGTACGAGAAGACATATACTAGCTGAGGAACTTGTCAGTACATGCATTTTAAAAATATTCATTACTTAAATATTGCAAACCTTGTTTGTAGTATGGCCATGGTTCTTGGTTTCTTGACTTACTCACACTTGCAATACCGGTACTCATTAAATGCTCTTGTTTTTGCGCCATAGATGCAGCATCGAAACACGCCATGCAAGCCTTCTTTGACTGTTTACGTGCAGAACTGTGGGACACCGGAGTTGGGGTATGCGTGGTTAACCCAGGCTACATCCAGACGAGTCTTTCCACAAATGCCTTGTGCGGCGATGGGTCCAAGTATGGAGGTGAGAATTGAGCAGAATGGCTCAAACCAAAAATGTATGTATTGTATTGTTCCATCATAAATTTCATTAATCAATCAATGACAAAAAGGACAATATAGGTTCTATTTACTTATGTCTTATAATAATTGAAATTCAGCGGGTTGAAATCGACCACCCATTTCATCCTCTATTATAGGTAATAGAAATAAATTCAGCAGTAAGGAGGCTTATCTATGATTACATTCAAAGCAGATTAAGGGTTAAATATATAACTTAAACTCAGTTAACCCTTTCCCACTCAGAAGCAAAGTGAAAATGGCTATGTGCAAACAGTACAAAACCAGAAGAACCTGTGAGTAACACTTATTTCCGAATTTTAGTCAAAACACCCCAAATTTTCCCAATACAAAGGGATCCAGTCTCATTTCCAAAATGGTGATAAAAAAACAAATAATCATTACTGGCAGGGAAATTGAGCCTATTACAGCCCCAAATTTACCCTATAAAACCACTGGTTAAATGTTCAGTCAATGTAAGGCTGTATTCACAGTTCAAGAAAGTATATCATCTTTATGTCATGAATTAATGTACATGTATAGCATTTTGCCAATGTGTAAAAAAAATAGGGTCCATCCCAAAACAATTGAATAACGCTTGAAAGCAAAAGGCTTTAAAAGCTACCGGGTATTCATCTTAAAGAAAATGTGGATTTATTTCCACAAAAGTATTAAATGCACATAAAGCCAAATGTGTAAAAGTTGCTAATGTAGCTGTACACATTTAGACAATCTGACGTTTAACAGTGGGCACTTGTTACAAAATCAGAAGTCCCCATATTGTAAAAATGTTTTTTCAGTGACAGACACAACGACTGCATCAGGATTACCTCCGGAGACAGTTGCTCAACAGATCCTGAAAGCAGTTGAATGCGGGAAACCAGAAATATTCCCTGCCACGATGACACAAACACTTGCTATAACACTGCGTATTCTGGCACCCAGTCTGTTCTTTTGGATAATGGCCCATAGAGCAAAGAAACAATCAAAAGTCGATGCAAGAATGCATCCAAAAAGTGATTAATCCTAGGAATTAAATAAAATAAATAATATTGTATTCGTTATTTTATTTGTTTGTTTTTTTTTGTATGATGTATCCCTTTTTTAGCTCACCTTAGCACAATGTGCTCATGATGAGCTTTTGTGATCGCTTTTTTCTGTTGTGTGTCCTGCGGCGTCAGCATTTGTCTTGTTAACACTATAAACGCCACATTTATTTAAATTTGGTCAGAGGATTTGTCTGAACGATGTCTTGGACGAGTTTGAAAATGTTTACAGTCGCTTGAAAAACATGGCCGCCAGGGGCAGTGCAATTTTCCTAATAAGGCTTTATATGTCTAAAGTAAAACCTTGTTAACACTTTAGAGGCCACATTTATTAAACTTAGTCTGAAGATTCTGCCCAATTATATCTTGGACGAGTTTGAAAATGATACCGGTTGGTTAAAAAACATGGCCTCCAGGGGGCGGGGCATTTTTCTTTATGTGGCTAAATAGTAAAACCTTGTAAACACTCTAGAGATCACATTTATTGATTGATCATCATGAAACTTGGTCAGAAGATTTGTCCCAATGATATCTTGGACGACTTCGAATGGTTCCAGTTGGTTGAAAAACATGGCCCCCAGGGGGCGGGGCATTTTTTCTTATATGGCTATATACCCAATGTATGGCTATAGTAAAACTTTGTTAACACTCTTGAAGCCACATTTATTGTCCGATCATCATAAAACTTGGTCAGAAGATTTGTCTTAATGATATCTTGAACGAGTACGACAATGGTTCCAGTTGGTTGATTTTTTAGTAAAACCTTGTTTACATTCTTGAAGCCACATTTATCACCATCGTCATGAAACTTGGTTGCAAGCTTTGTCCCAATTATATCTTGGATGAGTTTGAAAATGATTCCAGTTGTTTGAAAAACATGGCCCCAAGGGGGCGGGCATTTTTCCTTATATGGCTTAAAGTGATATTATGGGCATCTTACAGTTTATAGGTGTCTATCGCAACCGTTGTTTATTTTTGGTGTTTTCACTTTATATACAGTTATATTTGTTAATGCAGCATCAACATACTAAAACAATATCCCGGAAAGAGAAAAATAATGTATTTGAATATCAACCGTACTTTCGTTTGACAACTGATCATGCATGTATGATGTGAACCTAAATTTAGTTTTAGTGCAGATTCGTTCATAAGACACATGTCTTGTAAAATTTCGAATATAAAATATATTTTTATAAACAACTGGTAGCAAGATGACTTGCAGATAATTGGTCAGTAACCACATTTTAACTAACTCTTTTGACCTGTTAATTCTTTTCATCTCAATTCAACAGTGAAAAATGCCCATAATATCACTTTAAGTAAAACCATGTTAACACTCTACAGGCCACATTTATTGTCCAATCATCATAGAACTTGGTCAGAAGATTAATCCCAATGATATCTTGGAAGAGTTCAAAATCAGTTCCAATTTGTGTAAAAACATGGCCACCATGGTAAGAGGTGGGGCATTTTTCCTTATATGAATATAGTAAAAACTTGTTAACACTCTAATAAAATTAACATTTATTGTACAATCTTCATGAAACTTGATCAGAACATTTTGTTCTAATGATATCTTGAACGAGTTCGAAAATGGTTCCGGTTTCTTGAGAAATATGGCCGCAATGGGGTGGGGATTTTTCTTTATATGGCTATATTATATTACTATAGTAAAACCTTGTTAACACTCCAGAGGCCACATTTATTGTCTGATCTTAATGAAACTTGGTCAGAAGATTTGTCCCAATGATTTCTAGGAACGAGTTTGAAAACATTCCTGGTTGGTTGAAAAACATGGCCAGCAGCGGGCAGGGCATTTTTCCATACATGGCTATAGTTAAAACTTGTTAACACTCTAAAAGTCACATTTAATTTTATTGTCCAATGATATCTTGGATCAGTTCAAAAATAGTTCCTTTGTGTTGAAAAACATAGCCACAAGGGGTCGGGGAATTTATCCTGATATTGCAATAGTTAAACCTTGTTAGCACTCTAAAAGTTACATTTATAGTTCACTCTGAATTAAACTTGGTCAGAACATTTGTTCTAATGATATCTTGGGGCTGCACTCAGCAGGTCAGTTCCTATGTATCTCAAGTGAGCGACTTTGGGCCTTTCAGGCCCTCATTTGGTTAACGTGAGTGAGTTGACAGAGAGCTGTTTGAACATTGCACAAAAGTTTGTTCATGCTACATAACATGGTTAAGTATGTGTTGGCATAGCAGAAACTAAATGCCCCATGTCTGAAGGGTCAATATAAAATTAGCATGTTATTAACCATTACAAATTATAAAGTGGTATTACTTTTAATTCTTTGCAAATAGAATGTTTGTGCTATTGAAGAGTCTGAACGTAAACATTTAGTTTGATTATTTTGCGATATAACTTTATATACTTTATACATATGTAATAATGAGCTATTATTTATCTGTCTATGAACATTTTAATCTTTTTCAGTTAGGTAAATTTGTTCCATTCACTTGCATTTTGTTGAAAAGGTGTGTTCAGACAAAAGCAAATATCTGATTTCACTGACAGAAACTTAGTCAGCAGTTTTGTTAGAAATGCATACAAGTTTAATCAAAACGCTGAAGGCACTGAAGTTGTTTGCGATTGCATAATTTAAGATGCAATTCATTTTTCAAAATTAATCGCAAGTTTATGAACACACGCCATTCACATTTATAAAGAGTGTGTATTAACGCACGGGTCGAGTTTTGTGTGCACTTTTTATCATCCTATTTATTTCATAGAGATAACTTAGACAAAACAAAAGCTGTGTTTGTGAAACACAATGCCCCCTACTGCGCCGCTTTGAAGCCATATATTTTACCTTTGACCTTGAAGGATGACCTTGACCTTTCACCACTCAAAATGTGCAGCTCCATGAGATACGCATGCATGCCAAAAATGGAGTTGCTATCTTCAATATTGCAAATTTTGACCTTTGACCTTGAAGGATGACCTTGACCTTTCACCACTAAAAATGTGCAGCTCCATGAGAGACGCATGCATGCCAAATATCGAGTTGCTATCTTTAACATTGCAAAATTTGACCCTTGACCTTGAAGGATGACCTTGACCTTTCACAACTCAAAATGTGCAGCTCAATGAGATACACATGCATGCCAAATATCAAGTTGCTATCTTCAATATTGCAAATTTTTTACCTTTGACCTTGACGGATGACCTTGACTTTGACCTTTCACCACTCAAAATGTGCAGCTCCATGTGATACACGTGCATGCCAAATATCGAGTTAATATCTTCAACATTGCCAAATTTGACCTTGACCTTGAAGGATGACCTTGACCTTTCACCACTCAAAATGTGCAGCTCCATGAGATACGCATGCATGCCAAATATCGAGTTGCTATCTTCAATATTGCAAAATTTGACCTTTGACCTTGAAGGATGACCTTGACCTTTCACCACTCAAAATGTGCAGCTCCATGAGATATGCATGAATGCCAAATATCAAGTTGCTATCTTCAATATTGCAAACTTTGACCTTTGACCATAACCTTGAAGGATTACCTTGACCTTTCACCACTCAAAATGTGCAGCTCCATGAGATACACATGCATGCCAAATATCAAAATACTATCTTCGATATTGCAAAATTTGACCTTTCACCTTGAAGGATGACCTTGACCTTTCACCATTCAAAATGTGCAGCTCCATATATATATGATACACATGCATGCCAAATATCAAGTTGCTATCTTCAATATTGCAAAAGTTATGGGCAATGTTAAAGTTTTCGGACGGACGGACGGACAAACAGACAGAGTGACTGACGAACAGACAGACGGACAGTTAAAAAACTATATGCCACCTTTCAGGGGCATAAAAAAGTTATGGCGAAAGTTAAAGTTTTCGGACTGACAGACAGATGCCATATATTTGACCTTTTACCTTGAAAGATGACCTTGACCTTCCACCTTTCAAAATGTGCAGCTCCATGAGATACACATGCATTCCAAATATCAAGTTGCTATCTTCAATATTGAAAAAGTGATGGCCAATGTTAAAGTTTTCGGACGAACAGACGCCATATATTTGACATTTGACCTTGAAGGATGACCTTGACCTTCACCTTTCACTACTCAAAATGTGCAGCTTCATGAGATACACATGCATGGCAAATATCAAGTTGCTATCTTCAATATTGAAAAAGTTATGGCCAATGTTAAAGTTTTCGGACAGACGGACAGACGCCATATATTTGACATTTGACCTTGAAGAATGACCTTGACCTTCACCTTTCACTACTCAAAATGTGTAGCTTCATGAGATACACATGCATGCAAAATATCAAGTTGCTATCTTCAATATAAAAAAAGTTATGGCCAATGATAAAGTTTTCGGACGGACAGACACCATATATTTGACATTTGACCTTGACTTTTCACCATTCAAAATTTTCAGCTCCTTGAGATGCACATATATGCCAAATATCAAGTTGCTATGTTCAATATTGAAAAAGTTATGGCCATTAAAGTTTTCGGACGGACAGACTGACACACTGACTGACTGACAGACAGTTCAACTGCTATGTGCCACCCTACCGGGGGCATAATAAAAACAACATGGCCTTTTTTGGACATTCTAAAAGCATAGAAAGTATGATGAAAATGGCAGTGAGAACTGAATATAAAGACAATTTGCATTCACCATCATATTAAATGAATATTGTTGGAATATCGAATACCTATCTCACTAAGAATATAATTTCATGATGAAAATTCACTTTACAAAACTTTTGATTTTTGACACCATATACAAATTCAAAATATAGCAGTCAGTATGTGTGTATGTCAGTCTATCCAAAAACTTTAATGGCCATAACATTTTCAATATTGAAGATAGCAACTTGATATTTGGCATGCATGTGCATCTCACGGAGCTGCACATTTTGAGTGGTGAAAGGTGAAGGTGAATGTCATCCTTTAAGGTCAAATGTCTAATATATGGCATCTGTCCGTCCGTCCAAAAACTTAAACATTGGCCATAACTTTTGCACTATTGAAGATAGCATCTTGATATTTGGCATGCATGTGTATCTAATGGAGCTGAACATTTTGAGTGGTGAAAGGTGAAGGTCATCCTTCAAGGTCAAATGTCAAATATATGGCGTCTGTCCGTCCGAAAACTTTAACATTGGCCATAACTTTTTCAATATTGAAGATAGCAACTTGATATTTGGCATGCATGTGTATCTCATGAAGCTGCACATTTTAAGTGGTGGAAGTTGAAGGTCAAGGTCATACTTCAAGGTCAAAGGTCAAAAAAAAAAAAAAAAATTCAAAGCGGCGTTGTCATGAAGCTGCACATTTTGAGTGGTGGAAGTTCAAGGTCAAGGTCATCCTTCAAGGTCAAAGGTAAAAATAAATAATTTTTTTTTTTTCAAAGCGGCGCAATAGGGGGCATTGTGTTTCTGACGAACACATCTCTTGTTACTCACAAATTAGGTAGTCATCAAGACAGCCCTGTTGACGCTTACATTGTTGTTTATGCATTACTTGTAACCCATTCACACAATGTCAACAACTCTTATTAAACATAGGTATAGAGTACTCATGCGCTTTTTCGGCATATCTGTTTTACTCGGCTTTTCATCTTAATGACTTTTACATAACGCCAGCAGACACGCATGAATGTTTTCGAATAGTTCATAGGCTGATTCTAGATAAAACCTCTGAACTTTGGCTACATCACTGTGTCTGTGCTCAGCGTAAAGGATGTAGCACTGTTCAGTGTAATGAATTCCGGACTACTCTCTGAATGTTCAAACGACACAAATTGTGGCCCAGTTACAATTTATACGCGTTAAAATCTATTTTGCAGAATTTCAGTTTTGCTTTCAAGATGAGAAAACAATCATTACCAAAATAGTATAGTGTCGCGATAAGAAGAAAATCGTTTAATTATCCAACCACAATGTTTGCTGTACTCCTTCAGCACGTCTGGAAATTGTTCCTGAACACCTGGATAGGCTGCCCTTATTTACAAGTTTGCTATTTTGAATTCAATTTTGTATCGAAAAGCATTGTGCTAAAATGTGTCATTTACAATTCGTAATGAGATTTTTAATGACCCTCGTCATGCGAAAGTGGGTCTTATTCCATATGCGCTCATCATATATATATAGCCCACTCAGCCAGCTCATCTCTCAGTCCGGTCAGGTGATACATAATGAGGCCATAACATATTGAGTGATTTTTATAGCGAACAGCATAGCCTCTGACCAGACTGCGCAAATGCACATGTTGAGTTTAAGAAACGCATAAGACCCATTTTCGCATGACGCGGCTATGAAAGTGTGATTTAAATGTGTCGAAAGAAAACTGCGTTTTAATAAAACATTAACATACAATATATTTGGATAGTGAAGAAATATACTCATAATAAGGCATGTGAAGACACATATGATGTGCACTCCCATACTATATTTTTTATCTTCTTACACTAATGTGTGGTTTGACACTGACAACACACATTTCATGCGGTGAATATGCAAGTTATAAGTGAAAAAAACCCACAATAGTTAAACTTTTGTTTTCATTTTATTTAATTATTTAGAAAAGTAAATTGCAAACTTTATTTTAAAGTCAGCGTTTACGCCGACTACATTTTAAAGATATTTATTGTTCTATTTAGTCGTTTTCGGCTTTAGCGATTATAAAGCATTTTTGAGGTTGTCTATAGTACACCTGTAGTAATTGGTGAACTCATGTCCAATGTTTTATAAATTGAGAACTGTGAATATAAACAAGCTTAACCTTCTACTATTGCGTTGTTAGCACCCGTAAATACAAAAGATCGCCACTATCTGTTGAGAGCAAAAGAACGTTTCCCAGAAATCCCCGCTGTAGAAGCATGAACAAGGTTACAAAACAGATCATTCGTGTTATATTTAATTGTTTGTTATATTCGGTTTTAGCCATTATGAAGCATTTTTGTTGTTGTCTATCGTATCCCTGATGTTATTGTTGAACTCATGTTCAACGTTTTATAAATTGAGAATATAAACAAGCGTAACCTTATACAATTGCGTTGTTTTCCTGAATCTATTAATAGCCTCAGATTAACAAGCGTAACCTTATACTATTGCGTTGTTATCACCAGTGCAATTGGACTCTCCCTTGTTTATCAGCAGCCGCATCTATTAATAGCCTCAGATTATGAATGGGCTGAGGAAAAAGACTACGTCATGAAGACGCAGCAGAAAGTGGACTATTTTAATCATTCATAAACAATCTTAATCATTCATAAACAATCTCTTCCGCGACATGTATAATACAATCATTGTTTATTTATTCTTTTCTATATAAGCTTCGTTCGAAACTATTACATTGAACATGATATTCAAATAATGTTTCCATTTGTGAATAAAAATATAGTTGGAGAACTCAAACCTTTTGCATAAATTATACAACTCTTTTTTGCGCGGATGTGGCAGGTAGTAGGCTCTCCATAGATAAGCCGAACCGACTTAAAATTTTGAGTAACAACATTAGCTGGTCGCTAAGAATATTGTTAATAAGGGGGTTTATAAATCACCTTTTTGTTAACTTGTCCATTCATTTGGAACTGGTTCAATGCAATAATACAGTAAATTCTGTCCAACCTTAACTCAATTGTCCGTTGTCAGTGACAATGGACAATGGATTTTACAACACCTGTGTTAAATAATTTAGCTATTACTACTGGTAGTAGTACTAGTTATTCAATCAGTTCAGCATACCAACATACCATTTCTTGTGTCCATTCGTATTCCATAGTTTGATCATGCAAAGCAGTTTAACTTGCTCCTGGGTTGTCCTTTCTGGTACACAATACTCCTTTTGTATTGGCTATGGCAGGTCACATGCTGACTGTGTATTTTCCCATATAAGGTCTTTAGCTTTTAATATCCAGTCAGTAACGATAAATATCACGAAAGTAAACAAGATTTAACTCTTGACCTGTTATGTACATGTATATCTTACTAATCCCTATTGGTGTGATATAGGATAGGACATTAATTGTATTGGGTCTGTAAGAAGCCGTGTCACTTACAATAAACAACTTAAGAACATTTACCTGATTCTTGTACACTCAATTAAAATAAATTGGGCTCTGGAATTGTTTCTTACACTAATTCATGCTTTCTGTGTGAAACTAAAAATGTGGTACATCACTACATGTAACAGTGCAGTGCTCCAGCTAGGCCTAAATGGGCGCCAAACCCTGCCCTTTTGAAACCCCAACCTGCCCTTCCAAGGCCCCAACCTGCCCTTTAATTTGAAAAAAATAATATTTTTTTTTAGACATGATTATTTATAAATCTCTTATTAAAAAACTGTAATTAATGTATTCCTCATTGTAGACATTTTATTTGAATGGTTTAATAATAATGGGAATAATATATTCCAACAATTATTAATAAAACAAAAGGCCCATGAGGGCCTGAATCGCTCTACTGGCTGGAATCAATAGGGCTCAAGCCCTTGATAGTATGAACAATCTGAGTAAGTTTTAAATAAACTGACCCAAAATGGGAAATTTATCGCATAAAAATGAAGAAACGTAAAATTTAAACTTCAAATGGCTCCTTTTCAACAATAAGTTGGACAAATTTTCTTCACTCTCAATAGGGTTCTGGCCCTTGATGATATAAAACATCTGTTGAAGTTTCAAAAGGATAGAACTTTATATGTAAACAAACAAATGTGTTTGTCGGAAACACTATGTCCCCTTCTGCGCCGTTTTGAATTAATTTTTTTGACCTTTGACCTTGAAGGATGACCTTGACCTTTCACCACTCAAAATGTGCAGCTCCATGAGATACACATGCATGCCAAATATCAAGATGCTATCTTCAATATTGCAAAAGTTATGGCAAAATGATAAATATTTTCATTTTGTTCTCAAATTCAAGGGGAGATAATTCTGGACTTATAACTCCGATATTGCTCATTTTCATTAGGGTTTGACTCATCATTCAGATAAAGAAACTGTGCAAGTTGGGAAATGGTTTGATGAAAACTGTGGACTTTATTGCGTAAACAAGCCTTATTTCACAATTTTCTCAAATTCAAGGGGAGATAATTCTGGACTTTTTACTCTGATGTAACCCATTTTCAATAGGGTTCGAGTCCTCATTAATATAAAGACACTGAACAAGTTTGAAAAGAATCGGATGAAAACTGTGGACTTTATTGCGTAAACAAGAAAAAGTCTAACGCACGCACGGACGACGGAAACCACGCCATGACATAAGCTCTTCAGGCCTTCGGCCAGTAGAGCTAACAAGAAACCGTCGAAGACGGGTGATGCTCCCCAACGTTTTTTTTTGTCACAATATTGCACTACATGTATATATTCAAATAAAGGAAACGTCTTGAGGGGCATAACTTTGGCAAAATATTACGATGGATGGTTTAGCAACTTAAACATTTCAATGGGCCATAACTCTCTAAATAAATCATCTAACCAGAACCCACAAATAACATGCGCATCTTCTCAAGGTAGTTAAGCTTCCCATAAAGCTTCATTGAATTCCAGTCAGTAGTTTGGGAGAAATAGCCCAACAAGAATTGCACTATATGTACAGTTTATAGAAAATTTCAAAGGGCCATAACTCTGTGAAAAATCATCCGACTAGAACCCGCTGATAATATGCACATGTCCTCTTGGTAGTGAAGCTTCCCATAAAGTTTCATTGAATTGCGGTCATTAGTTGCTGAGAAATAGCCCGGACAAGAATTGCACTATATGTACAGTTAGGGGAAAATTTCAAAGGGCCATAACTCTGTAAAAAATCATCCAACCAGAACCGGCTGATAATATGCACATCTCCTCTTGGTAGTAAAGCTTCCCATAAAGTTTAATTGAATTCTGGTCATTAATTGCTGAGAAATAGCCAAGACAAACATTGTGCACTGACAGACGGACATACAGACGCACGCACGGACAGACGAAGCGGCGACTATATGCTCCCCCAAAAATTAATTTTGGGAGAGCATAATAAATTAATATGCAACAGGGAATTCCAGATACGCCTGCAAGCTCGAAATTGCCCTTTTGACCACATACTGCGCGTCGAAAGTGCTCTTTTGACAAAATAGCCCCCCCCATGCCCTTTTCAAATCCTAGCTGGAGCACTGAACGTGCATTATTTTGTTTCAATACACTTTCTCAATTTTTACATGGAATCCAACATTGAAACTAATATATTCAGGTTTACAGCAACTTAATACATACTTGCATTGTGATAAAGGTTGGTGTTAGGTTTGTAATATTCAGGGGTGTCAATTGGCCCAAATTTGAAATCCGGAAAATTAAGCCGTAGGATAAAGGGAAGAGAGGGCCCAACCCCCCGAGCCCTAGCTTATTGTTCTTTTTTTATAGTCTTTCTAGGTGCAATTTCTGGTGAGTACAATGCGAAATATTATTAACCAAACCATCCGTAACACCGCAGGTGTATTTGTCATTCTAAACAAATGATATTAAGAACTTCTAAATGTAATTAACAAACCAGCGTATCCGAAAACGACTGTCCGAAAACATGTCGCGATACATCATTTGCAAATGAAATAAAATATGCATATCGTTTGACTGCAGAAAATGAAAACCAGTAACCAGTAACCTAGCAAATACGCAGTCAATATATAATTTGATTAACATATTGTTTTAAAATATGATATTGCAGTGCTTTACTTTGCCAGTGCCTGCTCATGTCAGAGCCAGCCGCTTACCAATCAGATATCAATAAATAAAATCGGTACCAAGCGCAATGTCCGGAATGCCGACGATGCTATAACAATATTCGTTCATAAATGATCCCGCACTAAAAGAATTTTGTCCCTACCCCCACCCGCCTTAAACAAACTCATCGGATTTACATTCACCTCAAAATCAACCCTGGACGGCTCAAATCCGGATTTCCGGAATAATCCGGAAAATTGACACCCCTGAATATTGGCTATATATACCCATTAACTAGGCATTAAGAGTAAAGTGTTCATCATATTGGTGAGCATTCTCATAATAAGAGAATATGTGAATATTAATACGCATGATTAAAAAGAACAACATGAATGACATCATTTATTACCAGCTCTTAAAAAGTTTGCATCAACAAATGTACATGGAAGAAATTGATCTAACTCTGCACAAGCACAGTACAAATGCAACAGTCTAATCCCTATTTTAACAAGTAAAACAATCAAATACATGTAAATAAAATAATTAACTGAATTAACTCAATTTGTCATTGGAAAGAATGAATATCAATATAGGGTAGAATGATTTAGTGTTAGACTCTTTAAAACAAGTATAATATATACATTTTCAATGCAACTTTTTGATCCTGTACACAATTACCAATACAAGTAATGCATCAACAAATAAACTGAAGGCAAACAGTCGTTAAATTCTCTCAGAAAGTGAACAACTTCATCAACCAATTCAGTAGATGCAATTGCATTACGAACAGGAAGATTGCTTTCTTACTTTAGTAAAATAAATCAATAAATCACTTATTACAAATAAAATTGAACATGAAGTTATTTGCATAACCTACAATAAGACTGTAAAACTTTACTTGAAATCAACTTGAACTTAGTTCTTTGTATATTCTAAACGAACACAGTAAAGCAGACATCAGGGCAAACACATTGTGCAACTTTCTGCGTCGACTATCGTCCCTTCTCACTAGAACTACTGGATTGGCACTGTTCAAGCTTTGAATTAAATGTTCCAACTCTGCTAAGTCTGTTGACACTTGGTATTTACAACAAGGATCGTTCTGCCAGGCGATTCCGTACACGCTGGCACAGATGACGCTCAAGGCGCTACAAGTCACGGGTATAGAATTCGATTTTGTGAACAATGGCAAGATAAGAGACGCAAGTCCGGATAGAACGCTGACCTTGTGCAATGTGTTCCCAACTCTAATCCAGCGGGCTATTTCGTTGCCAAGAGCTATCGGTTCAATAGCAATTATTTCAGCCTCCTCTTCAAAAGCTCTTTCTAGTTCCTCTTCAGAGTCTTCGTCTGTCAGATCTGTGTCGACAACGTCTCTTATGATTACATACTCAGGAGGCCTACCTGGCCTGAAATATACACATAAATTTGTCACCAACATTTACTTTTAACATTTAATTTTATTGTTTTTGTTTTTTAAAATATTTGGTGTTTTTTTAAAACCAGAAGGATTTATTGTATTAACTAATGGTGTAAAAATAAGTCTTCTTATTGATTTATTGAAATAAATCACTAGCAAATTCATCGATAACATTTGCAGATGCTACTGAAATCTGCCAACAATGTTTTTTTTCACATTTTACACTAAGTCCATTAAAATGCACTCTTATTGTGGTTATCTGCTTACATATTCACTTGTATGATCATTTTCTGTCATTGGGAGCTTGCTTTTTTTATTTCTATGAACAGCTCGCCTGTAAGATGATTGCTCTCCCCACTTAATCATGTGACTATTGCGTTGGTAATCCTTGACAAGTGTACACTAAAAAGGCGTCTATGCTAGGATTATGCTAACTTTGGTTGTCATCTTATGTTGTTTTGCATCCCTTATAACATTGATAAAGGGGTTATTTTCAGGGTTGTGAGGTTTGTGACAAAGTTTGAAAAAACAAGAGCTGTCTCCATAGGATGACATATGCCCCTGAAAAACGCTTTGATAGTTATGTATGACAGCTAAATAACAGAACAAATATTTGAAACCCAAATGCCGACCCTAACTTCAAGGTCATGGCCACAGGGGTCAAGATTTGTGTATGTATGGAAAGGCATTGTCCATATACAATGTACACATGCATACCAAATATGAAGGTTACATCATGACGTTTGGTGACGATCCGATGACAATTACTTGAGTAATTGAGCGGAAGCGCAATATTTATGATTTGACAGCCATAACTCAGAAGTGTTTGTTTATTTCACGGGATTTAATTTTGCAATTGATTATCATCATAGTGTTTCACAGTTAAAAAGGAAAATCTGAATTGTTTGTAACTGCAAATATTCTGAATTGCTCATATCATAATATTCCCACATTTTGGATTGGCATTTGTTTTCAGATTTAACTTTTTTATTTTATATTCTGTGCACATATTTTGCTTGAACAAGATCATTGATATCCGTCATATTTTGGTCACAAGTAGATCTATTATATTAATGTATAGCAACTTGATGTGTTGTTCACTCCCCCACCCACTTTTAAAACACAATAAAAACAAATAGAATAACAATGCTTACAAAAAATGTTTGTTAAAGCGGGTATATACGATCTTGTCAAATATTTAGTAATAAATATAAAATGTGTAAAAAACTTATTATACATATATTTCAATATAAACTAAAATAAAAGTTAAGAAGAACATGTGTCGAAAATGCTAAATAAGCCAGATATTTAATTCTGAAATCGAAAAAGGCTGTACAGCCGAATTCGCCAGCATATATATCATGCATGTACGATGTGAATCTAAATTTAGTTTAACGGTTCATTTGAAATTTCTGCAGCGATATCGATTCATACGACACATGAACACTTACAAAAATGACGAATGCGTCGGTTATTGTAGGAAAATTATTACGAATTATCTTCGTCACAATCGGCTCGGGGCGCTAATTTGTATTTGCTGTATTTTATGAAATTCGTCTTAAATGTATCATTTTTCTTGCATAGTGTGTGTTATTATAACATATTTGTATCAATATTTTACAATTCAGCACATATAAAAATCGTATATACCCGCTTTAATACCATGAGTGTAATAAGTTTCATAGGACTTTATTTACATGTATTGAAAAAGTCTTCATGGTAATATATTTAAACCATTAGCCCGAATAATGATGCTTTTTTTGAAA
This sequence comes from Dreissena polymorpha, assembly GCF_020536995.1. NCBI lineage: Eukaryota > Metazoa > Mollusca > Bivalvia > Myida > Dreissenidae > Dreissena > Dreissena polymorpha. Next base: position 110,965,879 of record NC_068356.1, on the reverse strand, counting down.
CAGTCAAGAAATCCAATAGCCCGACTATATAAACTTTTTATTTCTAATAGCCGAATACCATTTCACAAGTCCCGGGCTGTCGGGCTTATACTTACCGTGAAGACTGTGAAAGAAATATAAACAAGGGCTGTTTGTAAAACATGCATGCCCCCCATATGGGCTCTAAGTTGTAGTGACAGCCATTTTGTAAATATGTTTTTTGTCACTGTGACCTTGACCTTTGACCTAGTGACCTGAAAATCAATAGGGGTCATCTGCCAGTCATGATCAATGTACCTATCAAGTTTCATGATCCTAGGCATAAGCGTTCTTGAGTTATCATCCGGAAACCATTTTACTATTTCGGGTCACTGTGACCTTGACCTTGTGACCTGAAAATCAATAGGGGTCATCTGCCAGTCATGATCAATGTACCTATCAAGTTTCATGATCCTAGGCATAAGCGTTCTTGAGTTATCATCCGGAAACCATTTTACTATTTCGGGTCACCGTGACCTTGACCTTTGACCTAGTGACCTGAAAATCAATAGGGGTCATCTGCTAGTCATGATCAATCTATCTATCAAGTTTCATGATCCTAGGCATAAGGGTTCTTGAATTAACATCCGGAAACCATTTTACTATTTTGGGTCACCGTGACCTTGACCTTTGACCTAGTGACCTGAAAATCAATAGGGGTCATCTGCTAGTCATGATCAATCTACCTAAGAAGTTTCATGATCCTAGGCATAAGCGTTCTTGAATTATCATCCGGAAACCATTTTACTATTTCGGGTCACAGTGACCTTGACCTTTGACCTAGTGACTTCAAAATCAATAGGGGTCATCTGTGAGTCATGATCAATGTACCTATGAAGTTTCATGATCCTAGGCCTAAGCGTTCTTGAGTTATCGTCTGACAACCACCTCGTGGACGGACCGACAGACAGACCGACCGACTGACAGACCGACATGAGCAAAGCAATATACCCCCTCTTCTTCGAAGGGGGGCATAAAAAATCATTGTGTTAATTTATAAATGAACACAATAAAAAGGACAATGACATATTTAGTTTTACGTTCACTTTCGAAAATAACTTCTCTTTCATAAACATTCATTAAAATGTCACATTAGCCAATGTTAAAGAGTCTACATGATCTGCATGTTGATTATTATATACAATATGACTGTTGAAGATCAACATTCTCTTGTCTTGAGAACGCTCATTTCCTTAACACATTTTAATTGGCTTCCTGGTATCCATAATATACATTTTTATGTCCTGTGCTGCTAATGTTGTGGTGTCAGAACGTTTAAAAAAAATGAAATTCCCCCAAAAGTGCCATATGACACAGCAAAACAAGTTACATTCCATGCCAGGTACATGTACAGGGATCAAACCTATGCAATCCTTGGTGTCAGAGAAGCACGTTGTCCGACCACGGTGCTAACCTGACAGCCTTTATAAAAGTGTTTTTTTTTCACCGTTTTGGGAACGGGGCCGGGTCCCTTTGGATTGGGAAAATTTGCGGTGTTTTGACTAAAATTGGGAAATTAGTGTTGTTGTTGTTTTGCTAACAAATGCTTCAAAATTGAGGATACAAGTGTGTCCAGTATTATATTTACTAAGGTTGATCTTATATGGATGGGAGATGAACAAAATATTGATCTAAAAAAAATAAAATAAATATTCCATTAGCTCCCATTTGGGAAAAATATATACTTTTTTCCATTGGGAATGGGTCCGGTTACCGGACCCGATTTTGAATGCAAAAAAAACACTGCTTAAGTTAGGCTTAACCCAAGTAACCCTTCTTTAAGTATGGAAATCATATGTGTTTTCATTGAACAACAGGAATAGTTCTGCTTGAAACATCTTGGATCTTACACATTTTTGTAAGATCCAAGAATATGGCATGATGTTTCAACTTCAAGCATAGTCCAACTTGTTGACGCTCTCAAATATTAAGCTACTTTTTATATTGGTAATATTTGGAGCGTCCAACCGGGCTGGCATTTAAAATGTGTTGGACTTTTTTCCTTCTTTGTCTTTATTGTTGTGCAAGGATTTTGTGCACAACATTCAAGCCCCGATATAAGACACTTAATATCAACGGATTGCAATAATATTTACATACCCGTGTCAGCGTTATAGATAATTTTTTACTCATGGGGGTAAATACCCCCACTTTTCAAAGCATAGGGGTAAATGGTCAAATTTTGCCCTGCTTGAAGGGTAATCTGCTAAAAGTAAAACCAGAATATAGCCGGGGTACAGACACGCTACTTTAATAATGTTAAACACAATTAACCATTAACTATGTGTATTCCTTCATATTAGAAGGTTTCTTAATTTCTTGTTATTTTAACTTGTATTATTGGCAGATTACATTTAAGAAGATCTTCATCCTTATTGTCCACCACCGTGGGCCACGGAAATTTTTTTTGCCAACTTTCAACAGTTGTTTTATAAGCGTTTCAGTGGTTCCTTTTTGATTTGAAAACAGAGGAAATTAAATCATTCAGTATTGGCAGTACAATTTTATTACTTGATATAATTTTTGCCGTACACAAAGAATCAATTTTACATTGAGAAGTAATTTGTGTTGGCTTGGAAGAAGCCATGCTGACCACTTCATGTAATTTAATAAACACATAAGCGCTTGACTGTCTGTTAAAAAATCAGTACTAAATTTACCATGCGTCTAGATGATACAGAGTATACATACCGACTGGCTAACTATTTCTACAATCCAGCTCTAATTTTTACGATAACCAGTCTCATATTTTGGCTAAAGACAATCAGCTGTTTATATTTTTTGTTTACGATGTACGCAGAGAATTTACAGCATTAGCGTAAGTCCAGATTGGCTTGCTTAAATGTACGCACGGACATGATAAATTGAGCGTATCTTAATATTTCTAATGCGTATATTACGCTGATACGCAGCTTATCTAGAACGCTGCTGTGTGGATAATTCCTTTCTCGATAATGTTCCGTAAAAATTATGTAATGACACTTTGAATTGTGCACGCCTGAGCAATTTAAATCCAACCACTATTCAATTTTTCAATGTCTCTCAATTCGCTCGCTGCGTAGACATAAATCGATAACACGACCTCCATGTAAAGCATCTGGTTTAAAGTGGAATAATAAACAGCGTAAAATACAGTTTGCGTTCGTCTGTTGTGGTGCAGAGCGTTACATAGTAAACCGATGTTATACTTTTCTGAATTAATTTAGCATTGTTTTTTTTTCTAAATTGACAATTAAAAAGTTCTGAAATAAATTACATCTTTTATTTTTATACTGTACATAAATTATAATGATACAGATCGTACAGTATACCGTCCTATGTAATGTAGAATTTAAGTACATAAAACAACACAGACAGAGGTGCGAAAAAGACATGCATAAAAACTTGCTGAAACTTAGAACAGTGAATAGAAACTGCACCATATATGTTCTGAACATATGCTTATTAAATCGACAAAGATTAGCATACTAGATCTAGTTAGGTAAATGTCGGTGTTAAAAGCTCATGTTAAATAAAATTACGCGTACACGTTACACTGTAACAGTGTAATGCCTTCTTCTGATTGGTTCATATTTAAATCAGTTTCATGACATGGCTACAGGTCAGTGATTGTTTTGCGATATAAGCAGAAGTTTAACTGAAGAATTTATGCCTTTCTAACTAAGAACCAACGATATTTGAGGTAAAAATGGACTTCTGAATTAAAACTGAATTAGTTGGTAATGTTATTTTGCAATTTTACGCAAATTGATGAAAATTTAAACTTTCTGGTTTCCAACACATAAAAGGTCCTTCAACGATGAGACGTTCCAAAGAATTTAGCCCATATAAAAAGTATCTCTAAATTCTTTACGCGTCCTATAAATGAGACTACTTCAAGCATAACTATTCCTGTTGTTCAATGAAAACACAAACAATTGCCATATAATTAATGCCAATAACCCCATAACCCTACATGTATTCTTATTTGCATAATCTACATTCGTGTCATTTTAATTGTAAAGAAAGATCTGTAACTGTTTATTTTTAGATGTTTGTTTTACATAACATCATTCACAAATTCAAAATCAAATGTCAACCAAAATAACTCTGGTATCAATAAGAATTGCAAGAAAGATGCAAAAGATTAACGCTTACCTTTCATTGATAAGTTACAAATACACCAATGTATGTAAGGCCTGTCGACAGAAGTAACATACTTACATTAATATATATAAACAATATTTTTTAAACTTACCGAGTTCTTGCAGTGGTAACCGCCATTATTTAAGGGAATGAACTCTTGTGTTATTTCTTGGCTAGACACTACTAAATATTATGTCAAATCAACAAGAAAAAGTCCATTCTCCTAGCAGAGTTGTCGTACGTGCCTCAACATACAATGTAATCAAAGACCTATAGAATAAAGTATTCTATAGGTCTTTGATGTAATGAACCGCAGTGTAAGAGAGCGGAAAAAAGTCATTCTTTATTTGTTTCCCCTAACAGTGACGGGCGGTCGGTCGTCGGCTAAGCGTTTGGCATCTGTAAGTTTTTTTCACAAGTCACTCCCACTTTACTAAGAATATGCAATGGTATAATGCAAATCCTCCAAGTCTCTCTCTCTCTATATTTTTATAATATTTTTTCTTCATTGTTAGTTAATTCAGCGAATGTAGAAAATAGTATGGCAAACTTAATTATTTATCGAGTGAATATGATCGAATTAGGGAACGGTTATCGACCATTCAACCTTAAAAACGCAATCAATGATTAGGAATGATACGATGAATTAGTGCCTGTCACGTTATTGGAAATAAACACCATTTTTATTTGACGCCATACAGTACAGTATCTTTGACAGTGGTGAAACAAATATCGATTAATCTTTAAAAATGATATTTTTTTTTGCTTTTATCAAGCGTTTTCGTAGTGATTATCTTTCAGGTAACGCAAATGCACTTAACACGTGGACAATCATAATAGTGTATATATGTGTGTAATACAGTGATGTCACTGCATCAGTAACCAACATCATCAGCCAGGATCCACCCATCAACAAGTGTTTCGACCCTTTAATCCTGGTACACTCTTCGGGTGGTGGGTCCGCAGTGGTGATCAGTCCACTACGTGTTGGTGACTGGCTTCCAGCTCCTCTCATCTCTTCGAGACCATAGCCAACTGGATGCCCTTTCAGCTGATTGTTCTTTCTGCCCACAGCAGTCCTTCTCTCATGGCCGTTGAGTCCCATGGCGCCCAACATCTTCCATAGTGAATTGGCTGGGAAACCCCTTGCTCCTATTTCAACAGGGAACAGCCAGGTTCTCCATCCTTGTTGTCTGCATTGTTCCATGAGATCAGAGTACTCGGTTTTCTTCCTTTCATAGGCTTCTTCACACCTTGTTTCCCATGGGATTGTCAATTCAATCATCACCAGGTGCTTTGCAGTGTTGGACCAGATGACAATGTCGGGTCTGAGATTGGTTTGTACTACCTCCGGAAAGACAAGCTTTTTCTGTAGGTCAACAGCCATATTCCAATCGTCAGCTTCGTCAAGTACCGAAGATTTTGTTATTTTACCTTTAGGTGCTGACTGGCCCTCCTTGACAAAGTGGATGGTTTTTGGCTGTGGCTGTTTTCTCTTCTTCATTCGCTGTCTTTCAAGAATGTCTGCCATATCTCGAAGCACTTGGTCATGGCGCCATCTATATCTGCCTTGCGTGAGTGCTGTGCTGCATGCCGATAGTATGTGCTCCATGCTTCCAGTTCTGTTACACAGTTGACATGATGGGCTGTCTTGTATTCTCCATCTGTGTAGGTTAGCTGGTGAGGGTAGCAGATCATATACCGACCGCAGTAAGAAGCTGATTCGCAAAGGCTCATACTTCCAGATCTGGTACCATGTCATCTTCCTTGGTGTGGTGTCCCATTTTGTCCATGGTACCTGTGAACCCATGGCTACTGCTCTAGATCTTCTCTCGTCTTCTTCCATCTTCCGCACTTCATCTACTACCATTTTTCTTTTTTCCCCACTGGCTGCTTGGCTCCATCTAGGACATGTTGAGATTCCAAGACCTTGGCGCCCGCTAGTGGTTGTTCCAACAATGTCTTTCTGCCAAAGTCTGCTTTCTGCCTGGGTCACTGCCTGGCTGGCTGACCACTTTCTCCCTGTTCTTGTCTCTATGCCAGCTTTCCTGATCTTATCATCTCGGGATTCTTTCAGAGTTACCACCAGCCGTGCCTTTGATGCCTTGAACTCCTCCACTTATGATGAGAGCGGGAGTTGTAACTGATTGGATCTTCCATAAAGACCTATGTTTGTAAAGTTTGGTGGTACCCCTAACCATCTTCGAAGATGCCTGCTTATAGTTCTTTCTAGGCCCTCCACTGTTGATGTTGCTATCTCATACAACATAAGGGGCCACATCAGGCGAGGTAGTAGTCCGTGTTAAAACAACCATGCCTTGAATTTTCCTGGTAGCCAAGGCCTGTCTATTTGTTTCAACCCTTCATTTAGCTGCCCTTTGATGCGCTTTACATTATTTGTATCGTTGAGGCTGGCATCATACCACTTGCCCAGGCACTTGATTGGACTATCCATGATAGATGGTATGTCTTCTCCCTGTACCTGGAGGTTGAACTTCTTGGTTGACTGTCCTTTCTTGATGATAAGGCTTCTGGATTTCTTTGGCTTGAATTTCATTCTTGCCCAAGATGTTGTACGCTCAAGAGCTGAGAGGACCCATCAAGCCTGCACATGTGTCTGGGTTGTTATAGTCAAGTCATCCATGAAGCTCCTGTTGCTTGGTAGTTAGATCCCTGACGCAGTTTTTGGTCCACGGGTTTCCTTCTTGGCAGCATTCAGGATGAGGTTCATGCCCATGACAAATAGGACAACGGAAACGGTGCAGCCAGTAATGATTCCCTTCTCAAGCCTCTGCCACTCTGTTATCTTCTCTCTCACTGAGAAGCGCAGCTGAATTTTGTCTAGGTACCCAAGGACAATCTTCTGTACATGTGCTGGTATGTGATAGTGATCCAGCGCTCTTCGTATTAGCTGGTGTGGTATGGAGCCGTATGCATTTGCTAGGTCTAGCCATACTACTGTCAAATCCTGTTGGTTAACTTTCGCTTCACGTATCAGCTGGCTTAAAGCGCTTGTGTGCTCTACACAACCAGAGAATCCAGGCACACCTCCTTTTTGGATTGAAGTATCCACATATTTGTTAGCAGTAAGGTATGTGGTCAGTCTTCTAGCGAGAACAGCAAAGAAGATCTTGCCTTCCACATTTAAAAGTGATATTGTCCTGAACTGGCTATTGTTGTGAGAGTTTGTTTCCTTAGGAACAAATAGGCCTTCTGCTTTCTGCCAGCACTCGGGTACCTGTCCTTTTCTCCATACCACCTTAATTAGGCACCAATGGCGACGAAGCAGTCTTGGGCACATCTTGTAGACCTTATATGGTATTCCATTAGGTCCTGGGGCAGAGCCAGCTCTAGCTTTCTTCACTACATCTTTCACCTCAGCCAGGGTGGGTTCTTTACTGTCAAGTGCTATAGTTGGAGCTGGTTCAGGCATGATGTGTGAACATGGGCCCAAAGGGTCATCTCTTCTGGTGTCAGAGTGTGTATCCCTCAGGTGGGTCTGTATCTCCTTCATTGAGCTGTTGAGGATGCCTGATTTCTCCTTGTCTAGCAACTTTTTCGAGAACTTGTATGGATTGGCTATAAATGCAGTCCTTTGTTGTGCTCTCTTTCGTCTGTTCTTTCTTGCTGTCTCTGCTTTTTTGAGTTCCATCAATTGCTTTCTCTGCAAGTCTCGTAGCTCTTGCAATCCAAGTTTCTCCTCGTCTTTGGCGTTTCTATATGCCTTTCTCAGTTTCTTAAGCTCTTGTCTAATGGCCTGTATCTGCCTCTCTCCTGTTGGGTTGACTTGACGGTTTGGAATGTTTTGGTACATAGACTCCATATCGTTCTTTGCCAACCGTGTAAATTAGGCTTGTCATGGCCACTAGTTTTCTCTCAACTGTCCCTTGTAGAGTTGCTTCCAGAATAAGATCTAGCTCGTGATCAAAGTCTGTCCATGCCTTTTTATTCGCAGTCTTTGGCCACTCTATTATTGGTCTCTTTTTCTCCTCTGGTGTTGCTGGTGGGGTCTTATGCGGTGCTTCTTTTACTGGTTCAGGGTCATCTTGGGTTTGAAGTAACTCAAGGAGAGGATCAATCTGGGATTCATCAGGAATCTGTGTGCTGTCAGATGGCATCTCATCTGCAGAGAGGTCTCTAGTTCTGTGGGTAGCCTCCTGACTAGTGTCCTCCTGCATCTCACCAAGGATTAAACTTGTGCGCTGCTTCTGGGATGCCTTTTGACCACATGCCGATCTTGCCTGGTGAATCCGTAGACCCCTGAGGTTCTTACAGATTTTCCCGCACTTACATCTAACTTCTGCCGGTGTTCCAGTCAGTGTCGTTTAAACTAGCCGTGTCGTCATTGGTTTATCCGTCCGGTTGAGTCTTTCATCCTCCCCTACTCTCGTAAGACTCTGGAGGTATTCTTCTGTTAGTGAGTCTGTAGCTGTTGTATGTGGGTTGCCCTCTCACGAAGGCTACATTCTGGGGTGCCAACCCATTATGCCCCGTCCCAGTCTATTCCTGGTGGCCATCTGTCTTTCCAGCGTCACCGTTCTATTCTCGGTTGCCATCCAGTCTTTCCTAGAAGCCATCAGATCTTCTCTGACATAGATATGTGTGTAATACAGTGATGTCACTGCATCAGTCACCAACATCATCAGCCAGGATCCACCCATCAACAAGTGTTTCGACCCTTTAATCCTGGTACACTCTCAGGGTGGTGGGTCCGCAGTGGTGATCAGTCCACTACGTGTTGGTGACTGGCTTCCAACTCCTCTCATCTCTTCGAGACCATAGCCAACTGGATGCCCTTTCAGCTGATTGTTCTTTCTGCCCACAGCAGTCCTTCTCTCATGGCCGTTGAGTCCCATGGCGCCCAACATCTTCCATAGTGAATTGGCTGGGAAACCCCTTGCTCCTATTTCAACAGGGAACAGCCAGGTTCTCCATCCTTGTTGTCTGCATTGGTCCATGGGATCAGAGTACTTGGTTTTCTTCCTTTCATAGGCTTCTTCACACCTTGTTTCCCATGGGATTGTCAATTCAATCATCACCAGGTGCTTTGCAGTGTTGGACCAGGTGACAATGTCGGGTCTGAGATTGGTTTGTACTACCTCCGGAAAGACAAGCTTTTTCTGTAGGTCAACAGCCATATTCCAATTGTCAGCTTCGTCAAGTACTGAAGATTTTGTTCTTTTGCCTTTAGGTGCTGAATGGCCCTACTTGACAAAGTGGATGGTTTTTGGCTATGGCTGTTATCTCTTCTTCATTCGCTGTCTTTCAAGAATGTCTGCCATATCTCGAAGCACTTGGTCATGGCGCCATCTACATCTGCCTTGCGTGAGTGCTGTGCTGCATGCCGATAGTATGTGCTCCATGCTTCCAGTTCTGTTACACAGTTGACATGATGGGCTGTCTTGTATTCCCCATCTGTGTAGGTTAGCTGGTGAGGGTAGCAGATCATATACCGACCGCAGTAAGAAGCTGATTCACAAAGGCTCATACTTCCAGATCTGGTCCCATGTCATCTTCCTTGGTGTATTGTCCCATTTTGTCCATGCTCCCTGTGAACCCATGGCTACTGCTCTAGATCTTCTTTAGTCTTCTTCCATCTTCCGCACTTCATCTACTACTATACATTTATTCGTTTTTTTTTCTGAACATACAAGTCTTTATTCTAAACTGTTTAAAGGGTAACACACAGTAGTAAGAACATAATAATAACGGTAAAAATGTAAGATATACATAAATAAACGAAATTTATTCCAAACTGTTTAATGGACAATACATGTAGTAATAACATACTGTAATGGTTAAAATGTTAGTTACATATATATACATAAAAAAACGTATACACTTTCTGCAGTATTTCGCGGTTACTAAAATGTGTCTCTTTTTACTTACGCTTAGTGTGCGCTCTTTTGTGAATGCGACGGTGATGTCATGCTATTCCCTGAAGACTGGACAGCACTTGAGAATGTGATATTTATCAATTGTGTACTGCGATTCTCATTATCGAAAGGGGCAATTTTGTCTAAATATTTAATATGCGTGCATTGATTATACGACATCGCTTCTTAAGCACTGTCATGTATGGTTTGTTTGAACCAGTTTGATAATTATTCGTATGGTAATCAGATTTAACGACTGGACTGTGGCAATTCCACTGACTTCAAGGCTCTCAGAGGGTCCTTACTTTTGTTTGTTTATAAACAATATATTTGGTAAATATATCGTATATATGTAAAATTATACATTAAAACTTGGCTAGATTGTCATATTAGCAATAGTGTAATCTTACAAAGGTGAATTGCACCTGTCTACCGAGTTGGCTTAACGTCCGGCACAAAGTGTGTTCTGATTGTTCCCTGCAATTGAAACAATTAAACGACTTCATTTGTCCATTTACTATCCGTTTTATCGACGTTCCATAATCATGTGAACTTAAATCCATTATCAAAAGAGCTCCGTTTATAGCGTGATTATACAACTCGTTGACTTATGTTCGATCAAGGTAATATGTCATCATTTCCGTCATACCTAGATAATTATTTTTCAATCGGCCCTGTGGTGATTGCAAACTACATTTCTGCACGCCGACAAAATATCACTAACAGGAAGTTTCGAAGACATCGATCAAGATCCGAGGGAATAAATTGAACTGGGTAAATACAGCAGAACGTATGAAATAATTGTCTATTTTGGTGATTAAGGCAACGTGCCCTTGTAGCTTCGATATAATTACCATAAATGCCGGTAGGTAGATGTAATTCATTGCCTAGACAATAACTATAAATGCATACCGCTTAGTACACATACTACAATAAATTACCGGAATGCATTATAATAACATGATTGTGAAATAATCAACGACGAGACTATAGTGTTCAGACATGTAATGTAATCGGTTGTCCCAAAGGTATTTCCTTTTAACCGTATAAGCCATCCTTTCTTCACGCTATGTTCTATGCTGACTATGGATAGCAACATTTTATAACATTATCCATAAAAACACATTTTAGACGAATTAAACTTGTTTTTCTTTTTTGTCTTACAAAGCTGTTAACAGACTGCTATGTCAACATCACTTAATGATATAGTTTCGATTGCATTATATTGAGCTGCGCTTTACCATTTAAAGCCCGATGCACCCAGGAGCAATACTCATCTCAAATACAAATGTATTTGAGATGAGCACATTTACCCACTTGCAATAAAATTGTCATCATATAGATTTTTTGCTCAGCTGCTAATGATGTGCTAATTCAAATTGATGGCGTCAAAGCAACGCTGCTAATACAATTTTCGCAAATAGGCATATCGACGAGTCGTTTATGTTTTCATACGACCGAATATCTAGACCAACTGCGACAGACCGTTGGCAGGAAACTAATTTCCATAAGTATTTCCTTACCGGAGTCCATAAATGCATTCGCAATTAAATATTGTAAATCGTTTAGTTGAGCATTGATGAAATGAATTACGCTAATTGTTGTTTTAGACGACTTACACATCTGCTACATAGGCATTGCTTAACGTTCACATTTGCTTCATATTTGCATATGTGTAGAAAAAATAAACTTGGACATATGCATCAAAAAGCATGGAATAAGTCAATTCAGTGAGTTTTGTCATTTATCGATTTTTGTAAAACATGTTTACAGGATATAATAGCGAATTGAAAAGACGTGTCGGCTTGCACTAGCGACACCATATAAGGTGAAAAAAAGCATTTTATGCATTGGTAGGTTACAAAAAAATTAATTTACTTTCGCGTTGTTTACAATTATAATAGTTTAATTGGAAAACATCAGTCTTAAATAAAATATAAACAATGCAGTCCAATATAAACGAGTATATGTGTGGTCTAGCAAGTTATCAAATTTCAACCATTTCTGATTTCATAGCTTATATAAGCACGAAGCTTTCGTCAAGGTGACAGTCGTACGGCTGTAATTGCCACTTTGTCGACAAAAACTGCATTGTTTTTCAAAATCACTCATATGTCAATCTTTCAAAGTATCCTACATATATTGAACTGAACGATGCTATCCATGTAGCCATCGAGAGTTCTGATGTCCTTGTCCGAGATGAATTTAGCATTAATTAATGCAAAAGAGGTGGACATCGTTGTAAATTATGGTAATGCTATGCTAACGATGGGCTTTAATATGACATTTGTAAGTCTTCCAAAATTATAGATAGAATAATTTGCCAGCGCCAAATATGAATGCGTTACTCATGTGAACTAGAAAAAGGACGAAATTGATTTTACTCATTATGTAAATGAATTGGGAGTTTCAACGCACATTCGAACTAAAGCAATGGAATAACTCGGTTATGCGTGTCCTTCTGTTTCTCACGAGGAGACAGGTCGGGTAACTATTATTACTTAATACAGAATATAATTAAATACTGAAATAAATCGTTAAGTCAAAAGATATAACCATTAAACATGGAACGAGATTTATGCGAACCACTTTGTATATCAGAGATCAATACTATCTTCAATAGAAATAAAATTTCAAATAAATAACGAGGTGTCAATATGTTTTGGTAATCAATTAAATAAATGTTTACCTAATGCTGCTTTTAGTGATCGCCATTTGTCCGTCGTCCGTCGTGCGTCGTGCGTCCATCGTCAACATTTGCCTTCTGTACACTCTAGATGCCACATTTATTGTCCGATCTTCATGAAACTTGGTCAGAACATTTGTCCCAATGATACCTCGACCGAGTTCGAAACTGGGTTATGCTGGGTCAAAATCTAGGTCACTAAGTCAAAAAAAGAAAAACCTTGTGAACAATGTAGAAGTCACATTTGATGCCCAATCTTCATGTAATTTTGTCAAAATGTTTGAATTAATGATATGTTGGTTGAGTTCAAAATGGTTTCGGTCCATTGAAAAACATGGCCGCCAGGGGGCGGGGCAGTATTCCTTATATGGCTATAGAGAAACCTTGTGAACACTCTTGAAGTCACAATTTTTGCCCAATCATCATGAAACTTGGTCAAAACATTGGTTTCATTGATATCTCGGACGAGTTTGAAAATGGTCCAGATCGGTGAAAAAACATGGACACCAGGGGGCGGGGCAGTTTTCTCTATATGTATATAGTGAAAACATGTGAACACTATAGAAGTCACATTTTTGGTCAAGTCTTCATGAAATTTGGTCAAAACATTTGTTTCCTGGATACGTCGGTTGAGTTCGAAAATGGTTTGGATTGGTAAAAAAACATGGCCGCCAGAGGGGGGGGGTCCGTATGTTTGTATAGTATAAAAAGCTTGTGAACACTCTAGACGTCACAATTTTTGCCCAATCATCATGAAACTTGGTAAAAACATTGGTTTCATTGATATCTCGGACGAGTTTGAAAATGGTCCAGATCGGTGAAAAAACATGGCCACCAGGGGGCGGGGCAGTTTTCTCTATATGTATATAGTGAAAACATGTGAACACTATAGAAGTCACATTTTTGGTCAAATCTTCATGAAATTTGGTCAGAAATTTTTTTTCCTGGATACGTCGGTTGAGTTCGAAAATGGTTTGGATTGGTAAAAAAACATGGCCGCCAGAGGGGGGGGGGTGTTTTCCGTATGTTTGTATAATATAAAAAGCTTGTGAACACTCTAGAAGTCACATTTGTTGCCTAATCATCATGAAATTTTGTCTAAACATCGATTTTATAGATATCTCGGACGAGTTCGAAAATGGTCATGATCGGTGAAAAAACATTGCCGCCAGTGGCGGGGCAGTTTTCTCTATATGTATATAGTGTAAACATGTGAACAGTCTAGAAGACACATTTTTTGCCCAATCTTCATGAAATTTGGTCAGAACATTTGTTTCCTGGATATGACGGTTGAGTTCGAAAATGGTTCGAATCGGTAAAAAAACATGGCGGCCAGGGGGGGGGTCTTTTTCCTTATATTTATATAGTAAAGAAGCTTGTGAACACTCTAGAAGTCACATTTTTTGCCTAATCATCATTTATTTGGTCATACATTGGTTATGTGGATATTTCTAACGATTTTGAAAATGGTCATGATCAGTGGAAAAACATGGCCGCCAGAAGATGGGGCAGTTTTCTCTATATGTATATAGTGAAAACATGTGAACAGTCTAGACGACACATTTTTCGCCCAATCTTTATGAAATTTGGTCAGAACATTTGTTTCCTGGATACGACGGTTGAGTTCGAAAATGGTTCAGATCGGTAAAAAAACATGGCCGCCAGGAGGGGGGTCTTTTTCCTTATACTTATATAGTTAAAAAAGCTTATGAACACTCTAGAAGTCACATTTTTTGTCCAATCATCATGAAACTTGGTCAAAACATTGGTTTTATGGATATCATGGTTGAGTTTGAAAATAGTCGTGATCAGTGAAAAAACATGGCCGCCAGGGGGTGGGGCAGTTTTCTCTATATGTATATAAGAAAACATGTGAACAGTCTAGAAGACACATTTTTTGCCCAATCTAAATGACATTTGGTCAGAAGATTTTTTCCTGGATACGACGGTTGAGTTCAAATACGACGGTTGAGTTCAAAAATGGTTTTGATCCATCTAGTAACATGACCGGCGGGGAGGGGGGGCATTTTCCTTAAATTTATATACTAAACAAGCTTGTGAACACTCTCAAAGTCACATTTTTTTACCAATCATCATGAAACTTGGTCAAAACATTGGTTTTATTGATATATTGGATAAGTTTGAAAATGGTGGTGATCAGTGGAAAAACATGGCTGCCAGGGGATGGGGCAGTTTTCTCTTTATGTATGTAAGAAGCATTTTCCTTATATATATATATATATATATATATATATATATATATATATATATATATATATATATATATATATATATATATATATATATATATATATATATATATATATATATATATATATATAAAAAATCCGGGTATTAAAAACATGGCCACCAGGGTGGGTGAGGTAATTTTCTATATAGGCCTATTGTGAATACTCTGGAACACCTTATTTTTAAAGTCAGTCTTCTCATACCAATAATTTGCAATATTTGCTGAAGAGCTTTAATCTTTGTTTCTTTCCATCTTAGTCTCTCAGGTGAGCGACCCAGGGCCCTTTGGGGCCTCTTGTTTTTTTAGTTGATTCATTTTTCTGTTCGTATTATTTAAGCATTTATAACGAACTGTTTTTGCTTCTCATATTTTTGAAACACTTATGTGGATTTTGGGAATAACCATAAAGCATAAATCTACTAAATAATACAAAATTTTCGGTTGAAATGCATTTTTACACACAATATAAATGCTTTAGGTATGCATTTGTTCTGTACTTGTATTCCTCCATATATTTGCATAAGTTTCCAGCGACATTACTTAAAGGGTATTTGTAAAGCGTTAATCGATAACCATGGTAACAAACACGTCGAGCACAGATGTGACACCCTTGTCATTTGTTTATTAATCTGATAATATCAGAAATGAAAATAATCAGTCAGAACAAGAAGTGTAATGTGAAAGGGGGATGAGGAAATAATAAATATACTAATGTTTGAATTTTCTTTATGTATACCTAACATTTAAAACAATAGATACTATTAACAACTACAATATAATTATAAATTTGTGTATGCATATATAACTTCAAAGAATTCAAATATTTAACAAAACAAACAATAACATTATAAATATATTTTGTCATCTAGAATCTAGTATACGAGCGCATACAAGTTCTAGTAAATATATTTATATATATAGAACAACTTTACAGTGAAAAATACATTTCATCGGAATTTCAAACTAGATTTTTCATCTCTCCGATTTTCTAAGCACACATATTTTTGGTTTGTTTCAATATACAAGGAATTTTAAGATAATCTCAATAAAATATTGCATGTATTCATAAAACTTTCGCTGAACAAGTTTGAATTGCACTGTTTATTTTCGTAGAAAAATGTATCAGACTGGTGACAAGCTACTAAAATAGTTGGGCTAAAGCAAAGTTTAAATGTGGAGATATAGTCCTAAAATTACGGTGTCACAGAGGTGGCATACACTCCTTTAAAAAAAATGCACTCCTCTTTTTCTACCTCTTTCCCACGACATACTAACGTGATGAAACGACTTACTTACTCGTGGGGACGAGTTAGCTTTGTCGTGGGAACGACTTACTTAGTCAACAGCACGAAATAGAAACAAGAGGAGTGAACAACTAAATAAAAGAGGAATGCATTATCTTGTATATTCATATTGTAAAAATTCAAGTAACAATATCGAGGCAAACATAGCTGTACAACACCAGTAGCAACAAATTAAAAAAAAACATATCTCAGCCACCAGCAAGAATAATACAGTTTTCTTTTGCACCATGAAAACCTAGTACATAAGATTATTGTGTGCTGAGTAATTTTACTTAGTACGGAATACTACTAATTACATTTTATTTTGTGATAAGTTAGTCTAATACATTTTCATTAAGTGAAAAATAAAGCAATAGATGTTCTATTATGTGCTTATAAATTAATACATGTTTGTTTAAAGTGTAAAACTATATTAAACACACGAGATACCATTTGTGTTTTATCAATTTTTCGAAATACATATCAAGAAAAACATTAACTAAATAGTATACAATGAAACAACAAGTATTGTTAAACAAGCTTACAATACGACACATCATGAACTGGCAGGGAAGGCAATTTTACATTTCTCTCGATGTTCCATGAATATATACAGTGTTGTTTTTGTTATTATCTCCTGATATTTTGTGTGTACATTGTGTAGCGCTTTTGTCTTGTGTCTGATTGTTGCCAATTGGTCAATTGCTATGAA
This sequence comes from Dreissena polymorpha, assembly GCF_020536995.1. Classification (NCBI taxonomy): domain Eukaryota; kingdom Metazoa; phylum Mollusca; class Bivalvia; order Myida; family Dreissenidae; genus Dreissena; species Dreissena polymorpha. The sequence goes on along the minus strand of NC_068356.1, from coordinate 110,948,928 downwards.
TAAAGGGCCACGTGCCCTGACGAAGCAAATGTTGCCATTTGTACAAGTCGATCCTTTCAAAAATGAAGTATGTGGCAAGAACAAAAGTTATTAAAAACATAAACGTAATAAATAAATAAAGTTGATGGCAAAGTTTGTTCCTTCAAGTTATCATATGCTTGAACGAAATATCACATTATACTATATCAAACATTTATCAATAACAGAATTTTGAATAACATATGCATACATAAAGTTATGATGATTAATTTAACAACAAATAGAAATGTAAGTAATATTTTTAATTGCGAAACAACATTAAAATAGTAATACCCGCGACTACTAACGAAAAAAATGTTTTTATGTTCTTGTATACTTATATATCAGAGGTGGTCAGGAAAAGTCACATATAGTTTAATTAAACACATACCAAAATACCAACTCTGTACCAGCAATTAACTATAATACATATCTCTCCATTTGTATTGTACTAAATATTATAAATTATGAATAATAGTAACATTAGCAATAATAGTATTATTAAACACTAGTATCCCATCTAAGTCGTTCTCCTTAATGATGTCCGTACGTGTTGGATTGCGTCTATTAGTTCAATATACCTTTTAATTCTATAGACACATAGTGTTTAATCATGTTTCCATAAAAAACATATAGTAACTTTAAGTTTATAAATCTGTTTCCCTTCTTGTCCTTAAAATAGTTCCACTACGGCCGCTTAGTATACAATGCAAATAGTAATTCTTACATATTCGAGGTCTTTGGTAGCATTTCCAGCACATCAAACACGTCATAATATACGTCGGACCTTGGAAACGATTTGAAGAAGTCTCCGTTCGTTAACGTCTCTATGACCGATTGATGTAAACCTGTCAAATAGACGTCCATTCCCATCCCTTTGTATGCTTTCACTATCTGTACCAGAATCCCAAGGCCGGCCATATCTATGTAACTAACCCGCAAACAATCAATCACTAGCACTATATGCTCTTCGTCAACAACATTTTCAAAATTATCCGCTGGCTTCGCTGTTGATATTTCACCATTTTTATGCGTATCGTTGTGCTCAATATTTTTATCAATATTAAACGCCTTGTGAAGATCGGCATGGATTGTTCTTGGTTTTTGGATAGAGCTAGGTACCCGTTTAAACAGCTCTGACTTGATGCGCTCACAGGTCGCAAAGTACAGATTCGTGGGTATTCTAAAGACTTTTACATGCGCGTTACCGTCAAATGCTTTAACATTAACGAGTACGTCTTCGTTCTCAGCTACAGTTGCGATACTCGCTTTCGCGCACTGATCTCGAACAACCACGAGAAATATCGACACCCCAATGCCGGCAATAATGCCATACTTAAGATCTGCTAAAACACTTACGACGTTTGTAGTCATCCAAATAGCAAAGTCGTACTTATTAATGCGCCAGATTCTCGGAAGGTTCTGGTACTGAAGCAACAGATCCTTCATTGAAACAATTATCATGGCGCCCAGAACTGTCATTGGCAGTGACACAAAAAGCTGACCAATGACCAAAATAACTAGCACGATGAACACGACCGTGGGAACCGCGTGTAGCGTTGTCTTGGCTCCAAGCGAGCTAAGAATCATGGTCCTTGGCGGGGCAGCGGCAGCCGGAAAGGCATGGAAGAAAGAGCCAATCAAATTACTTGCGCCATATGCAACAAGTTCCTGGTTGTCATCTATATCAATGCCGTGAATGACGGCACAATGCTTCGCCATAGATATGCTCAAAGCAAAGGACATAACGGCGATTACTACAGCATCCATTATAAAAGCGTCAAGGTTGTGGAAATGCGGTACATCAGGCACAGTGAAACCACTAGGAATCTCTCCAACAACTTTCACATTGAATTTATCATAGAATTTCGCGAAGTGTGATATGATAGTCACAACTACTACAACAATAAGATCAATTGGCACTGGCATCTTCATCTTGCTTTTAAAGCGTTCATTGATACATATCTTCACAAACAGCAGTACTGCCATACAAATAACACCTATTATAACTGCCGCTACGTTCGCATCGCCAATTTTACTAAAAATTTCTATGTACGTGAATATCAGCTTCCCAGCTCCGGCATGATTGGTCAATGTAATACCTGTGACCTTTGGTAGCTGGCTTGTTGCTATGTGGACGGCCGACGCAGTGGTAAATCCGCCAACAAACGATGTGGACAAATACGTCGTGATGAAACCAAGTTTCAGAAGACCCATGGTCAGAAGAATTGCACCGACAATAAAACAACATGCCATAGCAGCACCCGTTTTCACTTCCATTATTTCGTCTTCAGTTGGGGCGGTTCCATTGGCTGCACTTCGTTCGTCAATAAAAATACCTGCCTCGCGCTCAACAACAGTTTGTGTCAGCAACGCCATCACGGCGTTGGTCCCAAAGGACACGTGTGGTGAAGTTCCCAAAATCATGTACACCAATACGGAAAAGAAAGTGGTGTACAGGCCATGCACGGGACGCAACGTTGCGAGAATTCCAAAGCCTAACGCCATCGGCAAATGCATGAAACTGACCGTAATACCCGACAACAAATCCCAAGCAATATATTTCTTGATATTATAATTGCGCACAAAGTAAACACAAGGAAAATACGATAACACAATTTCGCAAATTTTGTTCGGACTACAGATTTTAAGTTTTTTCTTTACACACGTCATTAGGGTGGACTTTGTGGCATTCGAATCCGCATACGTAGCATCGTATTGGTCCTGTGTGTAGACGTTTCTGGTAATCAAAACCTGCGCCGTGTGCTTAGGGCGGACATCTTTGTCGTCCGAAGCGATGTTTAAAAGGCGTTCCTGCAATACAAATTAATAAAATTGAGTTGATAATGATCGTGACGTCTAAATAAAAATGAATATCGTGGACCTTTAATCGTTTTCGACAAGCTTGCCATAGAAATGATAAAATCAAGTGCTCCTGCAAAATGAATCAAAATAATTATCACTTTGAAAACCTAAGCTCCCGAATATACAAATACGATGTTCCTAGAATTAATTGACAGCAAATGAATAATAAATGGTAAACAGCTTAACGACTTAAACTGCATATATAGAGTAACTGCAAAAATGATTTAAATGCATTATACTTATGTTTGACAATACTCCGGAATTATGTTATAATTGTGTAAGCTACCACACCGAAACCAAATGCAAAAGTTTCTAAAATAATATGACAGCCATTTAATATCAGTAGGGGTATGAACGTAAACGATACCTAACTAGTATCTACGTGTAAAGGAATGATGTCGTGTTAGAGAAGTACGTCATGGCGAAATTAATGTATTACCCATGCAACACTTAAATGAACGAAATATGCCAATTGTTCGATGACTGTAAACGAAATCACGAAATATTTACTACATATATCTCAAAAGCTTGCTTAAACCCCGCTGATGCATGGCTTACATGCACCCCCTTTGATATTATGACCACGCGCTCTGCGCAAACGAAACAGAGTAAGCACATGGTGCTCCTGTAATAAAATGGCGTCAATTGTTTATAAGGTAGTCTAGATATTGCACGAATCTAGGGGATTTCTGCTTGCCTTTAATTATTTATGAAAACCACGTGCTGTCCTTAGAAAATGCGTCCACTTTGATATTATAATGAATTTTTTGTGTCAGTCACGTGATAAAATGACCGCAATGACATATTTGATTTTGAATGTCTATACTAAACTTAAAGCAGGCAAGTTTTAAATTAAAACAAGTAAATTGACCATGCCAGGCAGCACGATTTCCTTATTTCAGTTTTAATTACTTGCATTTAATTGACTGTACATGTGTATATCGAAGATAATTACGCACAACATTACTGAACAATTACAGCAATTTGCGGAAACCAGTTTTTCTATTTTTACTGTTACACTGTCTTGACGAAACATGCCTCAATGCATTCCCACCATGCGGCCCAGAAACATGTGTGATGTTTCAAGTGAATACCTGTAGCAGAAACAGTGATGTGGCTTAGTTGCACGTTAACCTTGGCCAGATCATAACACGGACGTTAACGAAAAGGGCCGACATTTTGGTGAATTGTATAGCTCGGTGGATAGTCGAGCTAAAGAAAATGGTCAACTTGTGCTTAGTTGAATATCTGTAGTAGAAAAGGTTACATTATGGTACTGCATGTTTACATGGATAAACACATTTTCTTATCTCAAAAAGGAGGAATCATTCTTCACAGCTGCAGGTCAGACTTTGGGATCTTGGTAAGTGATCTCGCCCTATGACCCCGACACACGTGTGAAATTTCAATTGTACACCTCTTTTAAAAACAGTGATATGGAGATGTTGCACGTTTACATCAACCAATTTTTTTCTTAGTACAAAATAGATCATACATTGACCCGAACACATTAGTGAAGTTGCAATTGAATACCTGCAGTAGATATATTGATACCTTGGTGTTGCTCATTTACCTCAACACATTTTCTCAGTACAAAAAGGCCACCATTTGGTTCCGTTGCAGCTAAGAGGTATAGAAATTAGTCAGTGACCTTGCGCAACGACCCCGACACACGTTGGAAGGTTCAATTGAATACGTGTAGACAGTGGTATGGGGATCGAGGTTGCACGTTTACTTTAATTTGAGCATTACGCAGGCGATTAGAATAGCTCGGACTTATCTGCGAATAGTCGAGTTAACAAACGGATGAACAATCTATTGAAACGTTGTGATAATAAATGCACTTGCGCTCGCAATTTCCATTCCTATATCGTCGATACCTGAGACTAATTAATTAATTTAGCGCTGTGTCCTGACCAAGTTTATGAAGATTAGACAATACATGTGACTTTTACGGTGCTAAGAAGTTTTTACTAAAGCCACATAAGGAAAAATGCCCCGCCCCCCCCCCCCCCCCCACCCCTGGCGGCAATGCTTGTCAATCAACCTGATTCATTAAAACCGTCCATGATATCATTGGGAAAAATCTTCTAACCAAGTTTTATGAAGATAGGACAATAAATGTGGCATCTAGAGTGTTAACAAGGTTGTACTATAGCCATAAATAGAAAAATGACTCGCCGCCTTGCGGCCATGTTTTTCAACAGACCAGAACCATTTTCAAACTCGTCCAATATATGATTGGCACAAATCTTCTGACCAAACTTCATGAAGATCGGACAATAAATGTAGCCCCTAGAATGTTAACGTCAGGTGAACTAAAATATAAGAGATTATATGACATTGCAATAATTAAAAATATGCTTTAATAAGAACGCATTTCAAACGAAATTTATGTATTTATTTGGATACAATTTTGCCATTGAATTTCGTGAGCATTTACATACAAAATGATAAGAAAATGAAGTTAGACTTATCGAGAAGGCATTGCGGCCGAAAATGGACGAATGTATTGGGAGATTGCGGACAGATAACGGGAAATACTTATTTCCAATTTAGAGATGATTGCATAGATTGTATGTTAATTGCTTCCGTCATTGAAGGTTTTTTTTCTACGTTACCATCTTATACAGGTTTTCACCCACATTAATATACAATAACATGTTGAAAAGATGTTCACAAAGCCTACCCGAACTAGTTAATTGAACTAATGCTCAATGTTGCACTTCTTAAACATGTGCACTTGTTGCACTTGTTAAAAATACATTAACTGGTAGAAACAGAAAACCATGTTGAAGATAATGTCTCATCCACATTTAACAACGACCGATTCTGCCAGGCAAAACCATTTGAGATACATCTCAGAAATTCTGCATATATAAGATAGATCTATCTCGTGCCTCGTGTGCAGTCATACCTTTCTGTGTTGTACGGTTTTGCAAGACGCACAACTACACACAATTTGAGTAAAACGATTACGGTTAAGTTCTTTTTTATGTTGTTTTTGATCTTTTATCAAAATTGCTTACTTATAAACATAAAAAATAAGTTCAAGTATAATAATCCGATACTGAAATGTTATTTGTTTACGAATTCGCCTGAAAGTTAACTCCATTAACAGCATTTTTGCTATTAAAGAAATAAGAATGTGCTAATTTTATGAAAATCTTCAAATAAAACAAATGAAAATATTTATACAGTTTATACATTTACTTACAGTTATTCTATTATCTTGTTATCCAATGCCAACATCAACAACGCAGTATGATTTTTTTTGGAAAAGATAATTTATTCGAATAGTTGTCATATGTCTTCTGCTTTTAGACACAATGGACTCGCAGTTTTCATGGACAACATGCTTCTCATGCCTGCTGAAATCCGTCTAGATTTAAAATTTGTTGTCGAAAGCAACAAGAGCTTGTTGTTGCAACAACAGTGACGAATAAACTCCGACACCGTTTTGCGTAGTATGTGTTGAAGTTGAAAAAAGGGGCACAACTTAATTAAGCAAAATCTTTCTTAAAATAATAAAAATAGAATATGCACAATTTCGTGTTATTAGGAACAGTGCATTCTAGATTGAAAGTTGCACATTGAAAAGTGTGGGAGTTATTCTTCGGACAAATTTGTGTTTATGATACGGACTGACATTCATGGTGAATCCAGAATACCCCCTACCCATCTACCTAGTTTGTAATGATCATTGTAACCCACGCGCTATGTTTCATTAGAACTCAAACCATGGTCAACTACTCGCTGATTCAAACTCCTTATAACATTAATGATACAACGTTTTCTAATACAGAGCGCTGTATCAGCACTTACCAGTGCTACTTCGAGAGTACATTGATGGTGAACAGCTGTAGGAGCTTTTGTTCTTACGATCAACAGCAGAACGTAATAATTGCAAATTAATTAGTGCTCATTAGGCCATCATTTTGTAGTTGTTTGCGTCGAATCAAATCCAGTGCTCACTGCGACCTTTCGTTGAAATTTGTTTTGTTTCTGTTCTATGTTTGCTGTTGATTTTGACTTATACATATCCAGTGTAAAATTGCTTTTTCAGTTATCATCGTTGAAACAAAGCTTTATAGAAATCATCATTCCTTGCATCATCATCATCATCATCATCATCATCATCATCATCATCATCATCATCATCATCATCATCATCATCATCATCATCATCATCATCACCATCATCATCATCATCATCATCATCATCATCATCATCATCATCATCATCATCATCATCATCATCATGATGATCATCATCATCATCATCATCATCACCACCACCACCATTACCATCATCATCATCATCATCATCATCATCATCATCATCATCATCATCATCATCATCATCATCATCATCATCATCATGAAACAAGACATCACTTTATAAATACACTTCAAACATACTTCACAATCATTTCTTAAATTGGATAATGAGAGCGGTAAATTTTGTTATTGCTGGCACTTATATATTGTCTAAGACCACACAATAGTCACATATAACAAAATAGGAAAACCTTAAAGGGGCCTTTTCACGTTTTGGTAAATTGACAAAATTAAAAAAAGTTGTTTCAGATTCGCAAATTTTCGATTTAGTTATGATAGTTGTGAGGAATACTGAACATTTACCATGCTCTAATATAGCCATTATATGCCTCTTTTGACGATTTAAAAACCTGAAAATTATAAAGCGTGGCAACGCGAAACGATTGAATAATTTGGAGAGTTCTGTTGTTGGCGTTATATTTTGTGAAACTACGAGGATCGCTTATATATAGTATAAAATACAGCTTATATTGCATTCGGAAGGATGGTGGAGGGGACTAAGTGGTAGACTTTTTACTCCAGAACTCCAGGGGTCAGTGGTTCGGGCCCTGTTGAGGGTTACTTTTTTTCTTTTTTTTTAAATTTTATTCTTGATTTTTTACTAGAGCTTTTTAGAGCAAATGTTTACATTTATCAATAGAAAGCATTTAATGACAAACATCAAAACATGCCAAAATCTGTGAAAAGGCCCCTTTAAAAAAAATCATTGTTCTTATTGTGATTTGTTAAAACTATGTGTATATTAAAAATGTTTAATATTGAAAGCGATATATATATATATATATATATATATATATATATATATATATATATATATATCGATCGTCCGAAGACATGGTTAAATAAAACATGAAATACAACATTACATTTTATTGATGTGTTTTCGTACATATATCTGATTAATACAGAATATGGTTTGATGTTTACTTTATTTCGATCAACAACTAAATAAAGAGAGTAGGAATGATAATAGAAATGTGTTCTTCGTATATCTAATACTGATAATGAATTAACAGTGTTTGTATGACTTTAAAGAGTAACACGTGACCTGTTCTACGTAACTCTCGCTTCTCAATAAGCAACTGGGAGTGATTCAACAATTTCCGATGCATACTTAAACTTCTTTAAGAATGAGCTGATATCTTTAAAATAATTGATAAAATAGTGCGCTATTACGCTTGTACATAGTTAACATGAAGAACGGTACCCAAAACCTGGCTGTTTACTAAAAAATACGTTGACTTCATAGACACATGATCATTTATGTACAATCCTTTCTGATCTTAACAATATACATAAAGCGGCTTTCCTTTCAATCTCTTTGTTAAGCCCACTTACTTAACCTTTGTTCAAGGAGAGGACGTGAGCTGAGTGTGTCTAGATATACCACTTGGCATCTGACTAGCACAGGAAGTACAGATCTTGAACTTCGAAGTAGTTCAGTTTATTTATTTACGCATTCGTTCAATTATAAATCACTATACAACAAATGAAACACGGTGATACCCCTGATTTAGATAATAATATCGCTGTGTACGCAACAAGCCGAAGCGTTTAAATGTGCAAACTGAATAACTACATTAATATGTTGTGTTGGGAAATCACCACTATACATGTATTTATAGCTGTATGTAAACAAGAAAACGGTTACTAACGTTGTAATACCGGATATAGACAATTAACGTAATGTTCAATATTTTCCCAAGTCAAGTTTAAAAGGCACGGTTCACGGTTTTAAGGTTATAAAAATACTTTTAGTAAAACAGAATTTTCAAACAAAAATGAAGTACATATCGACATGAATGATGACTAATGTGTTGCAAAATAAAATTACTATGTATAATACCTATGTTTTTTGAAAAATTAAAAGGGTATGTCGGGTATTCTTTCTCAAAACAAAAGTGTTAAGGTTGTTTAAAGCATTTTTCAAACATTGGTCAGCAATTAAATGAAAAAGCATACATACAAACAGCGCAGGAAAACGTTGAGTTAATCACTGTAATCCCCCCCCACACACACACACACACACTCTCACACGTAAGAAGTCCCCCCTTTAAGAATAAAAAAATGCATACAATATATCGTAATAGTGTCATAAATATAAAACGCCTGAAATGTGAAACTTGAGCAAAGATTATTTTCCTTATTTTTGGTCGCTTGTTTGTTTATTGGATTCTAAAGCCTGCAATTTAAAATCAGGTTTATAATGTTTAAGCTCTCAAAGTCATTATGATAAGATTGTTAAATACTTACCATTATTTTTAAAATGTTTATTTCGTCAGACCATTATAGATCTACAAAAATGTTGACGTATAAAGTTTAAAGCTTACCCTTTCAATTTCCATGGCCGTTAGTTCTATTTGTCTTTCGCTATGCAAATATTGTACACTGAACTCCGATTATAACGCAAATCCATCTGTAGTAAACAAATGTGTTGGTCAATTACTTCAATATTCTGTAATCATATTCGCACAAGTTCATCCCATCACAAAATACGTGTCCGTATTCTTTTTAAGTTATTAGAAATCGTATTCATCTAAGCGCACTCTTGTGAGTGGGGTAACGCATCGTTAGAAGGCATAAACTCACTTGTAAATTAGTGTTGGGTATCCACGTTATCTAGATAGCCACCATTAAGTGTGTTTATTTATAGAATAGGTTTCATTTACTGTATCGATAACTCGGATCGTTGCATTAAATAGTTTGATATATTTAACTTAAAGGGACGAATTATAACACATTTTATGTGATAACGAAACACATTTATTTGCATAATACATGCTTTAACTATTGGATTATTTAACGTACGTATCTCATAAGTTAGCAATACATGAAATAACAAATCAATACATCTATATTCTATACAGGTAGCCAGCTACATCATGAGTACCATTGTGACAATTATCAGTGTGCTTTATAAAAGCCTGTATCATAATCCTCAATATTCTAGAGTCGATCAAGCTACTAAAACATAGATAATTTATCAGGATGTACTGTTTTAAAAAATTGTAATATCAGAAAGCAAATTAATTACATTCTCAAAACTCTGGTTGAACTTATAAAACATTATCGAGAATATATCGAAACACTTTAACATCGCCACGACAAAATCCACTGAAAGTAAATTTCAAGTCAATTATCCGTAACAAACAAGCACGCTACATATTTATATTTAGCAATACTCCTGACGCTAGAATACAGTAATTGCGGTTTTTGTCCGATGGAATATAAATCTAAGCAGACAATATAATTTGTTATAAACGCGTTTTTATGCAGCTGAGCGGGCTCGTAAACAGATTTATCGATTGAAACTATTGACTGGCATCAGCGGTCATTGGGACCTCCGCGCAGAGATTTGACTGGAAGCAGCTGTATGCGAGAATTGTATGTGCGAGCATGGACACGACAACTCGTCATTGCTGTCATATGACAAATCGTGATACATCGAATATCTACGGAACCTCCATTATGGAATAAATTGTCTGCTGATGCAGTGTCATTGGACGTGACTGTCAGAGGATACAATTCACTATAAAGCAGATTACATTTTCAGACGATTGTCGCATAGCTGTCTATGGATACGCGCGTCCCGATTTTTCTATCTTAAGTTAAAACAGCTTTTACCACAACAAATATCATCAGTTTCGATTTATGTTCGGAAAGCGTTGATTGCATTCAACAAGAAATTCTGTTATGAAAGATTCTGTTTAAAGGTTAGGACGCATTTTCGATTTTCCGCGTCTGAGTATGCCGTGCATTGTACATAAACCGGAATGATATCGTTAATGCTTCACAAATTGTTTTATAATAATGTATGTTATAAGATTATTAAGCAAAGATATTAACTCAGATTTGCAATTCAGCGCGTTGTGTTTGGGCCATACACAATGTTTTAGTGTTCGGCGCAATTTGATATGCGTCAATTATTAATAAGATAATCACGATATTGCATTCACCTAGGGGTTTCTGCTTGCCTTTAATTATTTATGAAAACCATGTGCTGTCCTGAGAAAATGCGTCCACTTTGACATTTAATGAACTTTTTGCGTCAGTCACGTGATAAAATGACCGCAACGACAAATTTGATGTTGAATGTCTACACTAAACTTAAAGCAGCATTTTTAAATGAAAACAAGTAAAGTGACCATGCCAGGCAACAAGATGTCATTATTTCAGGTTTAATAACTTGCATTCGATTGACTGTATATCAAAAACGCACATCATTACAACAAATTAAATTACAGGAATATGCGGAAACCCGTTTTTCCATATTATGTTACACGGACTTTGACGAAACATGTCTCAGTTCAATCCCACCATGCGGCCCAGAAACATGTGTGATGTTTCAAGTGAATACCTGTAGAAGAAACAGTGATGTGGCTTAGTTGCACGTTAACCTTGACCAGATCATAACTTTAACGAAAAGGGCCGACATTTTGGTGAATTGTATAGTTCGGTGAATAGTCGATCTAAAGAAATTGGTTAACTTGTGCTTAATTGCAATTCAGAGTTATTGAGCTTGGTAAGTACACTTCCACAATAGCCTCAAACGCATTCGTGAAGGTTAAGGTAAATATCTGTTGAAGAAACAACGATATGCAAATGTTTACTTTTACCGATTTTATAAGTACACAATGGGACATAATTCTGAGGTATTGAACTTTGTCATTGATCTCACACATTGATCCCTAACGCATATGTGATGTTTCAATTAAATACTTGTAGTAGAAACAGCAATGTAGAGATGTTACACGTTTACCTTAACCAATTCTACGTACAAATGGAAAAAACTTCTGATTTATGGTCAGTGACCTCACATAATGACCTCGAACACATGTCTGAAGTTTTAATTGAATACCTGTAGAAGAAAAAGTCACACTATGGTACTTCACGTTTACATGCATGAACACATTTTCTTATCACAAATAGGGGGAATGATTCTTCGAAAGTGCAGGTCGGAGTTCTGGATCCAGGTAAGTGATCTCACACAATGACCCCGACACACGTATGAAGTTTTAATTGAACACCTATGGTAACAACAGTAAAATCGAGATGTTGCATGTTTACATCAACCAATTCTTTCTTAGTACACAATAGATCATACATTGACCCGAACACATTAGTGAAGTTGCAATTGAATACCTTCAGTAGATTATATTGATACCTTGGTGTTGCTCATTTACCTCAACACAATTTCTCATTACAACAAGATGTGTTTGTGAAACACAATGTCCCCCTATATGACGTTTGACCTTGAAAGATGACCTTGACCTTGACCCTTCACCACTCAAAATGTGCATGTCGCGAACTGCGATTAATTATACCTTGGGTGTGGATGCTGGATCGGATATCTGATATTGTTCGAGAGAGAGAGTTTGTTTGTTTTAGATTAAATGTGCTCTGTTGCGAGAGAGATGACATTTTCGGCTGTGCTTATCGGCTGTTTATGTTGTGAATGTTGATAAGTGTGGGTCTGTTTGGTGAGAGTGGACAAAATTGTAGCTAAATAACGTGTCTGGAAAGAGTTTCGATTAGAGTTGGAATTTAGGCTTTTAGGAAGTAACAACATAAACCTTTTAATGTGGAATTATATTTGAATTAAGACCAGCAATATTAAAATAACTGATTATTAAGTGTACAAATAAAAACAGCTTATTTTGGAATATAAACTTGTGTTAAAATAAAAATAAAATACGATCTAAAATATTAATAAAGTGATGTGATATTAATGAACTCAATGTAGTGATTAAATCGTATACAGTCCGAACAGTAATTCTAATAGAACATTGGAAAAGCTCGCTACAGTGCAGCTCCATGAGATACACATGCATTTCAAATATAAAATTGCTAGCTTCAATATTGCAGAAGTAACATTACATGAGCAATTTTGACCCATATATTTGACCTTGAAGGATGACCTTGACCTTTCACCACTAAAAATGTGCAGCTCCATGAGATACACATGCATGCCAAATATCAAGTTGTTATCTTCAATATTGCAATAGTATTCATAAAATAAGCGATTTGGGCAACATATATTTGACCTCTGACCTTGAAGGATGACCTTGACCTTGACCTTTCACCACTCAAAATGTGCAGCTCCATGAGATACACATGCATGCCAAATATCAAGTTGCTATCTTCAATATTGCAAAAGAACTCATCAAATGAGCGATTTTGGCCACATATATTTGACCTCTGACCGTGAAGGATGACCTTGACCTTGACCTTTCACGACTCAAAATGTGCAGCTCCATGAGATACACATGCATGCCAAATATCAAGTTGCTATCTTGAATATTGAAATACTGCAAAAGTGTACATTAAATGAGCGATTTTGACCCATATATTTGACATTTGACCTTGAAGGATGACCTTGACCTTGACCTTTCACCGCTCAAAATATGCAGCTCCATGAGATACATATGCATGCCAAATATCAAGTTGCTATCTTCAATATTGCAAAAGTTATTGCAAATGTTAAAGTTGGCGCAAACCAACCAACAGACCAACCAACCAACAGACAGGGCAAAAACAATATGTCCCCCACTATTATAGTGGGGGACATATAAAGGACGAAATTTGGTTCAGTTGCAGCTAAGAGGTATGGAAATTAGTCAGTAATCTTGCACAACGACCCCGACACACGTTGGAAGAAACAATTGAATACGTGTAGTTGAGACAGTTGTATGGAGAGGATGCACGTTTGCCTTAACTCGAGCATTACGCAGACGATTAGAACAGATCGGATAAATCTACGAATAGTCGTTTTTACAAACAGATAAACAATCTGTTGAAACGTTGTGATAATACATGCACTTGCGCTTGCAATTTCCATTCCTATTTCGCGGATACTTGAGACTTATTAATTACTAGCAATTTAGCGCTGTGCATGGATACTTATCGAGAAGACATTACGGCCGCAAATGGTCGAATGTATTGGGAGATTGCGGACAGAAAACGGGAAATACTAATTTGCTACCAAGAGTTTAATTCATTTTTTCATGTAAATTGCTTCCGTCTTGTTAAGGTGTTATTTTCTGCGTTAACGTCTTTTGCAGGTTTTCACCCACATTATTATACAATAAAATGTTGCAAACATTTTTACAAAGCACACCGAACTAGTTCATTTTGCATTTGTTAAAGATACATAAATTGGGAGAAACAAAAACTAGGCTGAATTGAATGTCCCATTAACATTTAACAACGACCGATTCTGCAAGCTAAACCATTTGAGATACATCAACTATCTCAGAAATGCCCCATATATAAGATAGATTTATCTCGTGCCTCGTACACAGGCCTCACCTGCCTGTATTGTACGGTTTTGCACGACCACACACAATTTGAGTAAAACGATTACGGTAAAGTTCATTTTATGTGCTTAGTGTTCGTGTTATAAGGAACAGTTCATGCACGTTTGAGTGTTGCACGTTGTAAAGCGTGGGGGTTGTTCGTCGGATAAGTTCATGTTTACGGAGAGGCGGACTTTTATTCACGGTTAATCCAGAATACTCCCCATCCCTTCTACCGCTTTTGCCATGATTATTGTTACCCAAACATTAAGTTTCATTACAGCTCAAACCACGGTCAACTATGTTCTGATTCAAACTCTGTTTAACGTTCCCGACACAACAATTGCTATAACAGAGCGCTTTGTCAGCGCTTACAACTTCTACATCGAGATTACATTGATGTTGAACAGCTGTGGGGGCTTTTGTTCTTAGCATCAACAACAGAACTAACAATCGCAAATTGATGTGTTTGCATAAGGCAAGCATTTTGTATATTTATGTCGGATACAATCAATTTCTTGCTGCGACCTTTCGTGAGGGTTTAGTTATTCAGGATCTATGTTTGCTTTTATTGTTGACGTATCTTTAATAAACCCACTATTTTATGTCTCTTCCAGTTATCATCGTTTAATTAAAGCTTTATATAAAGCATAAAGGACATTATCAAAGTTTGTTATCGATTTTTATTTATACGAAATGACGATGGATTAATTTCGGTAGACACATTTCTTAAATTGGGTACATATTTACATGAATTGAAGCCCAAATGTGTCTGACACCTTGGCTTTGATCAAGATAAATACATACAGATCGATAAACGCATGTTATGAAAATATATAAATTAATCATTTCAAAGTGGCTGATGCATCTACTTATTTTGCTGATTTGACATTACCAGGTTCGATCGAAAGACGATAATTCACAAAAGACCCAAAAGGGTGGTACTAAGAAAGATAAATGAAGCCGCGCGCACCGCCGTTTTTCGATATGTACTTCATTCCTTACCTGCATGAATTGTACGGTTTTGCACGACGCACGACCACACACAATTTGAGTAAAACGATTACGATTAAGTTCTTTGTTTATGTTGTTTTTGAATTATTATTAAAATGGTTTTCTTATTTTACATGAGTTCAAGAATATTATCCAATACTGAAATGTTATTTGTTTACGAACTCGCCTGAGAGAAAACTCATTAACAGCATTTTGCTATTAAAGAAATAAGTATGTGCTAATTTTATGAAAATCATCACATACAACAAATGGAAATAGTTTTACAATTAATACATTTATTTACAGTTATTACATTATCTTGTTATCAAATGCCAACATCAACGCCGTATATCTTTTTGTTTTGAAAAGATAATTTATACGATTAGTTGTCATGTGTCTTCTGCTTTTAGACACAACGGACACGCAGTCATCATCATCATCATCATCATCATCATCATCATCATCATCATCATCATCATCATCATCATCATCATCATCATCATCATCATCATCATTATTGCAAAATCAAAGTATCTCTTATTTCGTATTAAACATGCTTAGGGAAAAAGGGACAGCGGCATCTCTGACATTTCTTAGTTTCTCTATGTGTATAGAATAACGTCGTGCGAATGAACGTGATATTTCACATCAGTATGTCAAGAGGATGCAATCATCATCATAACCTTTTGTTTCTTCATCATCATCATCAACAGCAGCATCACTCGATTAATATAAGCATACCAGTGCCAAGGCTGGCAAGACATAAACTGTGACAATATTCTTGTAAAGGTATAAACTGTCATTAAAATACCGCAATGCTGATACAAAAATATGATTGTTAGATCGAGAATTTAAATACGGTTTTGCAAATAATAACTGAGTGTTTCTTGGTTAGACAATGTCAAGACTTTAATCGGAACATAAGATTGATATAACATAATTGGCTTAGTAAAGTCATTAAATTTGGCCAAGTAAGTAAGTACAAAATATTTCGTCACGGTATCAAGGGGCCCCTAAAAGTCGCTGAGACCATATCCAGTTTCCCACTCAGCCCAATGGATAATCCGGGACTGCCCATGTCGCTCTCCTGAAGGTCACAGAGAACACTTGGAGTTGTAGTCGGTGTGTGAAACAACCATGTACATCGCTCCAAGGTCAAGGTCATAGTGATTACTTGAAGTTTGTGCATAGTCCTTACATTATGGTAATAGTGATTCTATAGTATGAGATTTTATTTACATAAACTTTTATACACTGTTTAAAAACAAACAAAACTCCATAAAACTATGTTAGAATCCTATGTATGTATCACATTCAAGAACAAAAGAAAACAGGCGCTCGTATCATCTCATTTCTATTGTTAGGTGCGAATATAATAGAAAATCATAGAAATAAATAGAAGATCTACTAAAATTAATTTTGTTAAAAGTGTATCTTGCTAACGTGTGCGTATGCAAAAAGGTAGTTCAAACAAGACTTCACTTTATACGTACACTTCATACATACATCACAATCATTTTCTTTAATTGGATAATGCGAGCGGTAAATTGTATTATTGCTGGTACCTGAATACTTTCTAAGACCACACAATAGTAACATATTGCAAAATAGGAACACCAGAAATTCATTGTTCTTATTGTGATTTGTTAAAACTATGTATATAATAAAAATGTTTAATTTTGAAAGCAATATCTATATCGATCGTCCGAAGACATGGTTAAATAAAACATGAAATACAACATTACATTTTATGGGTGTGTTTTCGTACATATCTAATTAATACAGAAAACGGTTCGATGTTTACTTTATTTCGATCAACAATTCAATACAGAGCGTAGGGATGATTATAGAAATTGTTCTTCGTATCTCTAATTATGATATGGAAGTATCAGTGTTTGTATGACTTTAAAGTGTAACACGTGACCTGTTCTATGTAACTCTCGCTTTTCACTTAGCAACTGTGAGTGATTCGACAATTTCCGATGTTTACTTACACTTCTTTAAGAATGAGCTGATATCATTAAAATCTAGTCAAGTCAATTTTATTGGCAAATACATTTGTACATAGCCAAACAATATACATAATACATGTAATGACGGTGTGAATAAATGCATATACAACAATTGTGATGAAAAGTATGGTGTATATGATGGACATGAAATAAAGATTAATGGTTGTGCGAATGTTGACAAAAAACAAAAAAAAACAATAAACAATATACATATATACATACATAATACTAATTGTGACTAGATCTTAAATTAAATGCCATTTTAGTAAATTTAGCCAAGTTAATTAATGTTTTTCTATTCGAAGTAGACATCTATTGAAGACCAGCGTAGATAATATTTAGGTTACAATAGTTTTCTTAAATCCCTATACAATGGACAAATTAACAAAAAATGGTATTCATTCTCAATTACATCCATATTACATCTTGTACATACTCGTTCATTTCTTTGAATATTTCTATATCTACCTTCTTCAATAAATAGTGAGTGTGCAGAACAGCGAAGTCTAGTAAAACAAATTCTATCCCTATCATTTACCACAATATCTAAATAGTTTTCAAAATCAAAATTTGATTTTAATAAACGATACGTATCAAGTTTAGGCAAGTTATCAATATCGCTAACCCATGTTTGTAAACTGATATCCTTTATACGCTGACAAATACAATTAACATCACTAGTGGTTATATCATATTTATAATACAAAAAAGGCAATCCTATATCCTGGAGCAATATCTTGAGTTTAATACCCCAGTTAGTAATATGCGAATTAGCATCATCAAAATCTAGCAACAATTTATTAAGTAAGGAATCTGGTTTCTGCTTTATTTTGAACCAAAATTTAATGATACGCATCTTATTTATACACTCTAAAGGAAAACGACCCAGCTCGCCATACACTGCCGCAGACGTAGTTTGTGGTCGAATAGACAATGTCTGTTCAAGGAATTTTAGATGGACTTTCTCTATGTCTGGGCTGGGATGAAATCCCCAAATCTCAGTACCGTAGGTCAATATTGGCAATATCATAGCATCAAAAAGACGTATTTTGTCAGCAATACTGAATGAAATTTTAGAAAAAAAGTTTATTTAGGGAAAACATTGCTCTAGACGCTTGTTTCGATAAGGCTTCCTGCGCTTTAAAAAAACTGCCGTTTGAGGACAATGTCACACCGAGATAAGTAAACTTATTTACTACCTCTAGCTTAATATCATTATATTTAACATCAATATTTTTAATTCTATTGCCTTTATTAAAAACCATAACAACAGTGTTGCTTGTGTTCACAGATATTCTCCATTCGCTGCAATATTCATGTAACCTATCTAAAAGACGCTGGAGTGCAGTTGCTGAGTAAGAAAATAAAGCGGTATCGTCAGCAAATAGCAACGAGAATAATTTTATGTTGTCGACATTAACATATTCAGTAGAATCATTATACAAATAGTCATATATATCATTTACGAACAATATAAACAATAATGGTGATAAAGGCTCACCCTGTTTACACCAGAATGACTATCAAAGAATTCTGAAAGAGAATAGCCAGTTTTAAATGTGTGATTACACTGATTTTCTATACGTGTGCTACTGCACAGTGTACATGAACCACTACTTATATTACTTGTCTTAACGCATGATTTAACACAATCATATATTGATTTAATCATTTTAACAAATTAAGATGATATGTTATGCTGCAGCAGTTTGTACAAAATTCCTTTCCTATAAACGAGATCGAAAGCTTTTTTTTAAATCAACAAAGACACAATTCAGCTGCCGGTTTTCTCGATAAACTACTCTATTTATCACTGCATTTAGCACAAAAATACAATCTATAGTACTCTTATCGCTTCTAAAACCAAATTGAAAATCACTTAGTTTATTATTGTTTTCAAGCCATTTACATACTCTTAAGTCTAGCAATATGGAAAATATTTTAGAAAAAATACAAGTAAGAGTTATTCCCCTGTAGTTATTGACATCGTTCTTATCTCCTTTCTTAGACACTGGGACAATAACGCCTAAAGACCATGAGTATGGATATGAACTTGTACTGTAAATATAATTAAACAATTTACATAGGACAGGAGATATAATCACTTTACAATCAATAAAAATCTCAGGAATAAGTTGGTCAAAACCACCGCTTTTCCCCCGTTTAAGATCCCCTATTGCATTCATTACTTCTTCAATTGTGAAGTCGCTATCAAGAAATTTCACGGAAACAATGAAACTATCTAATAAGTTTGATAAATCTTCTTTAACCATGACATTAGAAAAAACATCATCGCTTGAAAATAAATTCTTAAAATGTTCAAAAAATGTGTCCGGAGTAATATCACTATCATTTCGCCGATTATTTACTTTTTTTATTTCATTCCAAAACTTTTTATGTTGTGACTTGGCATATGTGCGAAAATTTTCTCGTTGACGCATGTTAAATGAACGCTTAGCATGTCTTTTTGTTTTATTATATTGCGTCTTCGATGTTAAAAATACTGCCCGATTATCAGTTGAGCGATCAGCGTAAAATAATCGTTTGGCCCGCATGTAGCTACGACGCGCAACTTTACACTCGTTGTTAAACCATGGGCTATTATATTTCCGTCCAGGTGTTTTCTTAGAATTAAAATATGTTCTCGTTTGACCATATGCATTAAATGCACAGTCATACAACAACGTCGCGAGATTCTCAATACCTATGTCAATATTCAAATTACTGCTAATTATAGTATCGACAATGCGATCATATTCGTGTAAAATTGTTTTGCATACTTGTTAAATATGTGTTAGACTAATCATCGTCGTAACACCAATTCAATTTTTTTAATGTAAATTTCTCTTCCCCAATAGACGCTTTATCAACATTAAAGTTAAAAGATATTTCAATAGGTGCATGCGGGGAGAATGAAAAGTATTCATGCACAACAAAGTTACTAATGAAAATAATTAATAAACTAGTGCACCATTACGCTTGTACATAGTTAAAATTACGCGTGTACATAGTTTAAATGAAGAACGATAACAAAAACCTGGTTGTTTATTAAAAAATACGTTGAAATCATACACACATTATCATTCATGTACACTCGTTTCTGATCTTAACTAAATACATAAAGTGGCTTTCCATTTAATCTCTTCGTTAAGCCCACTTACTTAACCTTTGTTCAGGGAGAGGATGTGAGCTGAGTGTGTCTAGATGTACCACTTGGCATCTGACTAGCACAGGAAGTACAGCGCTTGAACTTCGAAGTATTTCAGTTTATTTATTTACGCATTCGTTCAATTATAAATCAACATACAACGAATGAAACACGGTGATACCCCTGATTTAGATAATAATATCTCTGTGTACGCAACAAGCCGAAGCGTTTAAATGTGCAAACTGAATAACTACATTAATATGTTGTGTTGGGAAATCACCACTGTATAGCTGTATGTAAACAATAAAACGCTTACTATCAATACCAGATGTAATACCGGATATAAACGTAATGTTCAATATTTTCCCATGTCAAGTTTAAAATGCAGGGTTTCACAATTTAAGGTTTTAAAAAATATTTTCAGTAAAACAGAATTTTCAAACAAAAATGAAGTAAATTTCGATTTGAATGATGACTAATGGGTTGCAAAATGAAATCACTAACTTTGTATAATACCTATGTTTTTGAAAAATTAAAATGGTATGTCGGGTATTCTTTCTCAAAACAAATGTGTTTAGGTTTTTTAAAGCCCTTTTCAAGCATAAGTCAGCAAAAAACATACATATAAACAGCGCAGTAGAAACGTTGAGTTAATCATTTTAATCCCCCCCCCCCCCCCACACACACACTTACACGCATACACACACACACGCGCGTCAGAAGTTCGCCTTCAAGAATAAAAAATCCATACAATATGTCGTAATAATGTCATAAATATAAAAAGCCTGGAATGTAAAGCTTGGGCAAATGGGTTTCCCTTATTTTTGGTGGCTTGTTTAAGTATATTGTTTATTGGGTTATAAAGCCTGCAATTTTAAATCAGGTTTATAATGTTTAAGCACTCAAAGTCATTATGATAAGATTGTTAAATACTAACGATTACTTTTAAAATGTTAATTTCGTCAGACAATTATAAAAAAAATCTTTGAGGTATAAAGTTTAAAGCTTACCCGTTCAATTTCCATGGCCGCTAGTTCTATTTGTCTTTCGCTAGGCAAATATTGTACACAAAAGTCCACTTATAATTCAAATCCATCTGTAGTAAACAAATGTGTTGGTCAATTACTTCCATATTCTGAATTCATATTCGCACAATTTCATTCCAGCACAATTATATTACGTGTCCGTATTCTTTTTAAGTTATTAGAAATCGTATTCAGGTTAGCGCACTCTTGTGAGTCGTGTACAACACAACTCTAGAAGGCATAAACTGAAAACTAAAATAATAAAGGACTGTACCATAATCCTCAATTTTCTAGAGTTGATCAAGCTACTAAAACAAAGACAATGAAACAGGATGTTCTGTGTTAAAAATTTGTAATATATTTAACCAATCAGAAAGCAAATAACATTTTCAAAAATCTGGTTGCTCATTTAAAATATTATCGAGAATATAGCGAAACACTAAAACATCACTACGACAAAATCCACTTAAAGTAAATTTCAAGTCAATTATCCGTTTGGAACAAGCACGCTACAAATATATATTTAGCAATACTCCTGGCGCAAGAAAACAGTAATTGCGGTTTTAGTCCGATGGAATATAAATCTAAGCAGACAACATAATTATGTTGTTATAAGCGCGTTTTTATGCAGCTGAGCAAGCTCATAAACAGATTTATCGATTCAAACTATTGACTGGCATCTACGGTCATTGCAGCCTCCGCGCAGAGATTTGACTGGAACCGGCATAGCTGTATGCGAGACATGTATGTGAGAACATGAGACGACAACTCTGCGTGGAGATTGCTGTCATTAGACAGAGTTGTCGTTCCTTGCTGTCACGTACAATTTGATCCGGCTATGCTAGTTCCCGCCAAATCTCTCCGCGGATGTTATCATTGGACGTGACAGTAAGAGGATACAATTCACTATAAACAGATGACCTTTCCAGACGAATGTCTTAGGTTAAAACAACAATTGCCAAAACAAATATCATTACTGGTCGTGTACGTAATTCCAGCCACTTTTGGGACTATTTTAACAAAATCTTTTGTTTTAAGCAACTGGTTTAAACTAAACTTCACATATATTATCCTGGGTTCAAAACTCACCTAGCATGAAAATTTCAATAGAATTAGATCAGTGTATGTTACTTTTATGAACAGAAATTAATGACATATAAACTATCCATTTTCTTAGGGCAATTGTACCTAAAAAATCGGCCACTTTTCAGTTTAATCTTCATGTACAATTACAAAGCAATATCTTTAGACGAATGTCCTCATTTTAAGAGTATTAATAAAGGTTTACACAAACACAATTTTTGACTTGAAACTTAAAAAATATGCGACATTATTATACCAGTTACTCCCCCTACCTATTTAAATAAATATTAACAGGCCTGCACGGTTAATGGGGAACTGCAAATTCCTAAAAATATTTATTTTCAATAGTTTTAATCAATTTTTACTAACATAGCTAAGAAAGTAAAAACATTATGTTTAAAAAGTTGACTTTAGTGTTGATTTTTAGTAAACGCTTATATTTAATTTTACAACATGTAAACTATTAATATTCAAATCAAGGGAGGTAATTCAAATATTAAAAGTTTATATTTAGGTCCTGATTTTTTTGTTTTAAATGTATGTTTTTATACAAATAATTAAAAATACCTTAATTAAAGTTATCAGATAAAAATAATAATAATTTTATCAATATATTTGTTTCTTATATGAATATAATTTTTGCAATGGATGATGACTTCACTTTTCCCATGAGAGAAATGTCTTGTGTTATGGTTGAGACATTTTAATGGAAACGTTTACAGTGATATTCTTCTTAATTTGCAAAATATTGAGATTAGGGTTGGGTTTTTCAAGTTGATTGTTTTAAAAATAATCAAAACATGTGTGTTTAGATCATGAAAATGATTAAACACAGGTGGCCGATTTTTTACGTACAGGCCGGAATTACGTACACGACCAGTAGTTTGGAGTTCTGTTTGGAAAGCATTGATTGTATCTTAAAAGAATTTCCGTTATGAAAGAGTTCTGTTTAAAAGTTTAATTCGCATTTTCGATTTCCCGCGTCTTAGTATGCCGTGCAATCGTACATAAACCAGAATGATATCGTTAATGCTTCATTCATGTTTTATTATAATGTGTGTTATAAGATTATTTAGCAAAAGATATTAACTCATATTTGCAATTCAGCGCGTTGTTTTTAGGTAATACACAGTGTATAAGTGTTCGGCGCGATAAGATATGCGAATTGTATGGTAATCGCTCATCAGATTGAGATTTGTTTTGTTCAGCACAACTTATGTAGTGCAATATTACCACCCGTAAAAACCGTTATCTACGCTCGGAACTAGTCAACTCCTGCACATCGGTTGGTTGTTCAGGCGTACCATTATGGTAAATTTTACGCGTAAACGCCTCTCGACTCTAGATTGTATGTTGTCGTCGAGACCCCCAAAAGTCCCTTTGCATTTCCTGACTTTTGGAACAAGATTGTTCTGAAATATTTTATTGTTTTGCTTCAATTCGACTTTATAAGTCGCTTTGTATATTAAATTCACACTTTCACATGTAGTTAAAGTATAGTACCTTGACTTAATGATTAATACGCCTTCGACATAAAATAAGTACATTTGTTATGAACAATAATTGACCAATCCTATAATAGACTTATAACTGTTGCCAGCTTTTTTGCAGGATTTTCCCAGCTTTTGTACTTATAAGAGTAGAAATAAGTATGTTATGGGTTGCGTGCAACGAGTGCATATCTCTGTGATCTACAGACATTCAATTTAAGCTTAAACATGCTATAGAGATCATCGTTTTTAAGTCACAGACCAAGGGCCTTAACTTTGACCTGCAATTCACGCATTATTATGCCCCTTAATTGAATTAATGAAATTACGATTAACGATTGCGTCTCTAGATTACTTGTTCACTTAGCATGTTGTTTTCCATCTCTAGATTACTTGTTCACTTAGCATTGTGTTTTCCATCTCTAGATTACTTGTTCACTTAGCATGTTTGTTTTCCATCTCTAGATACTTGCTCACTTTGCATGTTTTTTCCATCTCTAGATTACTTGTTCACTTAGCATGTTTGTTTTCCATCTCCTAGATTACTTGTTCAGTAAGCATGTTCTTTTCCATCTCTAGATTACTTGTTCACTTTACATGTTTTTTCCATCTCTAGATTACTTGTTCACTTAGCATGTTGTTTTCCATCTCTAGATTACTTGTTCATTAGCATTGTGTTGCACATGGGTCAAGGTAAGAGGTCAATGGTTCTAAAAACATATACGAAGTTTTCGATAGATAACTTCAGTAAAAATGGGGTACTAGTGTTTGAAATAGGCTCTGTTTTATGGCGATGGCTTTTCTGTAAGTGTAATGCGTAAGTCGCTTACATGCAGACCTATGTTGGGATATGACATTTGACCAGTGGGATCAATGTCACTTGTTCCTTAAAATAGACAAACAGTTTCCATTAAAAACAACTTGAGTTCGAGTGGAAATAGTGTGCTGCAATCTTGTATATTGGGACTGCAATGTGGGTCTGTGAGGTTCAAGTCAATATCACTAAAAATAGAAAAACCTGGTTCTCCGCTCAATAACTTCAGTCTTAAGGAACGTATTGGTGCTGTAATTTTCTGTGTAGGTAACGTACATGCAGAAATTGCTTGAAATGTATATTAAATGCAGCGAAAGGAATTGGCAAAAAGGTTAGAATCTAATTAACAGACCCGGGTAACAATTCTTGTTTAATTTGGAAAATATTCATCTTTTAGTTAGCATATCCTTATATACAATTACTGCAGTTATTGCACTTCAAATACAACTTTATGGTCATAATATTACGTAACTGAGAGAAAACGTATATCTTACTATCAAAGCGGAAGAAAACTTACATACGACTATCACATAGGACATAGTCTTCTCCCTGCCGTATGGTCATTAACGCTTCAATAAATATGCAATCCATATTTAATGTACACAATTCCTAGTTCGGGAGTGCAATTTGACACAGAATAGATTGTGAGTGACGTACGGAATTTGTCCGACATTTCGATTAGTGTGTACCGTTTATACGAACTGAATATTTGGTCGCCACTACAAGCTTTGTTTATGTGGCATATAACTTATTGAGCGTAATGTTTTTGAGGACTTTACGGTAAACAGCTACATCACCAATCTCCGCGCAGAGATTTGACTGGAACCAGCATAGCTGGATCAAATCCCTGACTTCATAAGTAACCACGTGATGATACCCTAGCCACGTGGTACAATAATTTTACCGTTTAATTTTACTTACTTTTTTAATTTAGGTAATGCATTATTTTACTATGAACCTAAACGTATTCGCTTTTTTCAAGATATAAATGAATTTATACTACGTTTGATAATATAATACTTAAACAAAACAAATCCTACCAAATCTGGTAGGATTTTCTTGTGATGGCAGATTTGTCCAACCTCCGCGCAGATTTGACGGGAACCAGCATTGCTGGATCAAATACCTTCCTTCATAACCAACCACGTGATGATAGCCTAGCCACGTGGTACAATAATTTTACCGTTGTTATTTTTACTTTTTCAAATTCATGTTATTTTTTTATATTAGAACCTAAACTTACACACTATTTTCCAAAATATAAGAAAATATTACTTTTCATAATATAATACTTTAACTAATGAAATAAAATCCTACCAAATCTGG